>NC_089803.1:59183765-59446265 GCF_029633855.1 Hoplias malabaricus
TCAGTACAGCCCTAATACTCTGAGCCAATCGCAGTGGCTGCATACAGCCTGCACTTATACAGCAATCCCATACATTTAATTAAGTTGTGAAAATGTAATATTTTCGTATCTTCTTGTAACTGCAACATATTTGTGATTATGAGTTAAATTTGTGTGTAGTCTTCTCCATCATCACATTCGCTTCGGTGAGATTTTAAACACCTCACAGAGGAGAGGAGGAGGATCAGAAAATGCAGTAACTTGTAGGGTTTTTGGAACCACCCCAAGTTTCCCCAGCCATGCTCCTTCCTCTCTTGTGATTCAGCCTGGTGTTTCTGTTCTAGCCACGCCCCTTTTCCCTCATAAGACTCTCACAGGTGTTTTCAATTTGTCCGTTGTATATAACGCTTGTCCCTAGTTTCTGTGTTTGTTGATCATTTGTGGATTTTGTTGGTTCTCTCTGTCTCTCATGGTCTTGGTAGTTTTCAGGTTGTTATTTACTGGTTCGTATAATTCTAGTTTATGTTTGTTTATCAAGTTATTCCAATTGCCTCTGTCTCCTTCTTTGTTAGTTTCTGGACTTATCATACTTTAGAGTCGTGGCTGTTGGTCTGTTTTGTCCCGTACAGCTCCTGGCTGCTCTGGAGCCTGCATCCGCAAGAGTATAACGTCATTGTGACGTATCGCAGGCTGACAAAAATCTAACCGACATGCACCGCACCAAAACAGACAGTGATAGTTCTGTGCAGTGGTGGGTGTAGTCGAACACACCTTGTTGTCTTGTGTTAGTTGCCTGTAGTTCTTGTGGTGTTTTTTTTGTTTTCATTTATAGTTTGTCCTAGAAAGACAGCAACTAAAAAACATGTCTAGTTATTTTTCTGTGCATTTTGTATTGGGCACATTTTTTTTTCTCATTTAGTTTCTGTCCTGGTTCTTTTAGTTCTTAATAAAAAGCATCTACATCTACCTCCACACTTCTCCCATTGTGACAGCTTCTGTGATTTGTCAAGAAAATGTTTTGACATTCCACTGAAGATTTGTAACGGACAGAATAAAATATGTTTGACTTTGTTACAGTTTTACAGTGACTCCTTCAGCAAAGAACCACAGAGCAGCTCTGCTTTTGTTTTTCATTTCTACTAAACTGAAACACACCCTTCAAAAAACACATCTGTAGATGATTTTGGAACTTTTCTATTATGTTATGATATTATGCATATTATGGTATGTACTGTAGTTGTTAATTTGGCTACAATGTTCAGCATCTGCATAGTTTCAGGAGACAGTTGCAAGACTGACTAACTATGAAACAGAGACTAAATCAGCGGAACGTAACATGGCTTTTGATGTTGGCAGTAAATAAAGCTGACTGCTGCTGCCACACCCCTTAGGCCTCATTGTCAGCGTCGTGAGAACTGCAGTTTTTGAATTGCTGAATAAAAAATGGTATAATTCATCATGCAAATAATCTGGAATGAAACAAACACAGCTTCCCCCAAAGGGAGAGGCATCTAATGAGCTGGGTAAATTGGAATATTCATACCTCTGCACTGAAGATGCTTGTGTGTGTGTGTGTGTGTGTGTGTGTGTATATATATACACTGTGCCTCCTATTGCAAAATGTGTCGATAAACAACAGCCTTGCACATTGTCAGATGTCCTGACAAAGGGCTTTTTGGGTAATTGTAGTAGATCATTGTCAAAGTGACAAATATGCTGAAGTATTATTGCTCAGAATCTGACGTGGGAGCTAAAAATTGAACCAATTACAGTGTTTACCTCCAGAAACAAATGGAATCAGTGGTAGGCCCATACCTACATGTTGCCCTGCGAATTCATAAACTCACAAAGAAAATTAGAGCTAATCCCTCAGTATAATTCTGTATTTATCATTAGTTTAGTCAGGGCTCTGTGATTATCCTCTTTCCCCATGAGTGCGCCGTGTGAGGCCATTAGTTTCCTGTTCGTTCATACAGCAGCAGAGCATGAGGAACATCCAATCAACTGCGGCTAGATCCTAATGCTGCCAGCTCAGTCTTATTTTCTTTTCAGTTAGTCCTCATTAAAGGTGAGGTGGGAAAATATTTATGTTTGTAAACAGGTTGTTTACGTTGTATAGGTCACTGTAAATTAGAAATCATCACAACAACAGTACAACCAATGCCAGATTGATCTACTGTTTTCATGTTGCTGTATTGGAGAGTTTACTGCTTAAGGATAGGCCACAACTCTTAACCAACTCACACTTTACAGCAACTCCTAACTTTACAGTTAAGGAAGCCATATTTGGAGTGTCATTTGAGTGACAACCAGAAACTTACCAACTACTTTGACAGGAATGATTCAGCAGATTTACTGGCAGGTCAATCAATCATAAAGCACTGATTTCACATGCATTGAAAATACAGTGAAAACAGACCCAGTTGAAACAAAATCTTATAAAGTGGCCCACCATAAAAAAACTGGATTCCATGAAGCTGTATTCAGTTACACTTACAAACTTACTCCAGTCCAACTGTGGAGACAGTAACTGCCCAGGTCTTGTAAAATTATACACTTGTGAATGTATAGGTTTACCAAGATTCCATGTTGATTACATGCAAGTAAAAAGTTAAACTCCAAATTAAAAAATATAATTACATAAAACACTAACAACAAAAATAAATCAAATGACAGAGTGAACTTAAATACATTTGGCTACTTCTCAAATTGTCAGGAACTACTGGAACACACAATTAGAGTAACAGTATACATGAGGTTGTGGGCGGAGCTTCTGAAGCTGTGTTCAGTGCAGTTCAGTTTTTGACCGCATGCTGCGGCCCACTCGTAGTGAGCTTTGCTGGGCATTTAATGGAATCAGGCCCCCTGGGGGTGGACAAGCCTTTGAGTGGTTTATGGATGAGGGTGATCGCCCCTATCAAAGGGGTAAGGTCAGCGCACCATGGGTCAGGCCCATAATGGATCTCATTTTTCAGCAGGATATATTTTAACTCTCGGGTATGTGTGAACTGACATTAGAGAGAGAGAGTGTGAGTGAGTGTGTGTGTGTGTGTGCACAACCTCTGGGTTTCCCACCTCTTTCTCACTGACTGACAAGCTCCACTCATCTATTCCGATAGGAAACATTTATCAGCCATCCTCAACTGCACTCCCAGTCCCCAGCCAGCGTTCCCAGTAGGACGTTCCCACCCACCTCCATCAAACACAGGACTAGTGAGAGAGTGAGATTTTAACTTAACTACAAACCACTGATGCATGCCCTTATTTTTCTTACTTTTGATAAACAAAACACACATGCAGCCTACCCCTCTTAAGCTATTCTTTCTCCTGTTCCTTTCTCCTATTTCTTTTATCGTTCTCTTGTATCACTCTTGGATTACTGGTTCTATGTTATGTTAAATGTGTACCTTATCCCCAGGGACTGCTGGTTCCATCTCTCGTGATACATCAGACATGTAAGGCTGCAAAGGCTAGAGAACACAACTGAACTCTGAGTGTCTAAGACAGCTCCTCCTCTTCCCACTGTCTCTGCTTTACCATGGGCCCATGTCAGCTGATGTGACAGATCTGAACAGATTGCGTTCTCCTCCGATGCATTAACCTGTTCACCCTCACCCTCTTGAGGCTGGTGGCATTATGTGCAATCAGGGGAGTCTCACTGACATTTGGATGGAAGATGATTAATAACTGTAAAATTAAAACAACATAACTTTAAAAAACGTCACTGCACACATAGGCACCAAATACAGGAGTCATTGGTTCATGGGGCACTCATTGGTTCATAGGGCACTAAACTAAATGGAGCTATTGTGGGGTGGCATCAAGGCAAAGGAATGAGAAACACAATGCATGTTACATCATAATCATACACAAGATATCCAATGCCAATCCATTAGTGCTTCAAATAAGGCCCACCACACTCCCTCACTGCAGCCACAAAACCAGCCGTTTATGATCTGATCTGCAATCAACTACATCTAGCAACATTTAATAGTATCCTACACCTACCCACTAGGGTTGCTATGGCTGTTTATGGTCTGATTAACAACCAGCTACTTGTTGAGCCCAGCACATGAGTACGCAACACACCCACTGCATCACCAACTCTTCACAGGGGTCATCAGGTTGGCACCTCCCCTCATCTGTGTTTCACTGAATTAAGCCCATGACACCTCCAGAAGGCTCAACAGTGAAGTCTGGCGTCCCAGACCCACCCCCCTCTAAGCTTTACACTCCTACCTTACCCTTTACCATCAACAACCGTAAATCCACACTGACCTCCCTGGTGACTAAGGCTGTACCTATCCCCACTGGCACCGTTAATGCATGCTCAGTGCCACCAGTTCCATGTAAACTTAAAGTTTACATTTCCCCAAAGTGCATTTCCCCAAGTAATCTGTGCTCTCCTTATCTACAACCACTGACTAGACCTTTCAGCTGTTTCTGATAACTCCTTCACAGCTGCCCCTTAATTTCCAGCCCCTGATGCCAAACTTCACAAGCAGGGATGTGGCCGATTTGGCTACAAATCCTCTAACACCTGTCTTACATGTATTTCAGCTTCTTCTTTTCGAATGCTGAAGTAGAATTCATCTACTGCATCCTCAAATAGAACTAACTTTCCTTTACTTTCAGAGTAGAGCACCATGTCTGGCCTCAGTGTAGTTAACACAATTCACTCTGGGACCTGCAGTTTTTTACCTACATCCACCAGCAATGCCAATCTTGTGGTTCCCCCCATCTACCAATATTTGTAGCCTGCGCACTTTCTCAAAAACTTTCCCCCTCACACACAAACCTAGCCATTTTATTACTACAGCCACTCGTCAATGCATTCATCTCACACATGTAATAATCTCACTGTAAATGTGATATTATGTTAATGTTATTTTTGCCATTTAGAAAAATACATGTATGTGTGTGGGGAATGGAGGAGGGGCTTGAAAATATTATCAACTACAATAGAGGGAACTGCAGAACAAAACTTTGAGAACCACTGACTTAAATCACGGACTGGCGCCCCCTACAGGATGTGTTCTTGCCTTTCGCCCAGTGATTCCGGGTAGTCTCCGGACGCACCACGACCCTGAATTAATAAGCGATTACAGACAGTGACTGAATTACCTAAAACACAAGAGTCAAAGTCAAAAGAGTAACCGTGTTAAAACAGCCCACATTGTTACAATGTCATGAAATCTCTTGATATTTCCAGTAGTTTATATACAGTTAAAAATCCATTAACAGGTCGAACTTGACTTGATATATCTGAATTACTTTCTTTGTTGTTAGGGCTTTGATTGCTTGAATATTTTTCCTGGTTCCTTTAGCTGCTCCTAATGCTGTCCAAGCTTAGAGTGCCTTTGTGGGAATGATGGAGAATAATGAGGGAGATGAAGTTGTAGCACGATGAAAAATGATGCTGTTTATTAGAGTAAAAGCTGCAAAGAAGCACAGACGGGTGAAAGCAAGCTTCTTGCCAAAGCTGCTCATGTCATAAATACAATACATTTTACAGACATATATTATATTAAAATGTAAATAATAATATTAATAACAGTACCTTGAATTCATCATATATTTAATTTGATATAATACTTTTGAATTATACATATTAATCTGCAACTTTCCATAAATTTTTATTTACTGTACTTACATTTTTCCTTACTGTAATATTAAAAAAGTAAATGGATAAAAAATGCCTTAGAGACACTCGCATTTTTAATGTTTTGCATCATCCATCATTTAGTCCCCACAAGGAGATAAACACACACACACACACACACACACACACACACACAAACACACACACACACACACACACACACACACACACACACACACACACACAGAGAGAGAGAGAGAGAGAGAGAGAGAGAGAGAGAGAGAGAGAGAGAGAGAGAGAGAGAGAGAGAGAGAGAGAGAGAGAGAGAGAGAGCTGTAATCCATTCGTTTTGCTGCTGGCAAAGAGCAGATGATGTTTTGTCCTCAGTGTTACTCTATTCAAACTGAACCTAATTAGTGACCTTCTCCCACCACCACACAGTCCACAGCAAAAGCACTGTGACACTGCAGACTTCATTAGTATCCACACCACCGCTGTTCCTCTCATAAAACAGCATTTCTACACACACACACACACAGGCAGAGAGAGAGAGAGAGAGAGAGAGAGAGAGAGAGAGAGAGAGAGAGAGAGAGAGAGAGAGAGAGAAAAACTGAAGAAGTAATCAAGAAAAACTATAGCAAGAATAAAAAGGAGGAGAAAGAAAAAAAGGAGCATAGCAAGAAAAATATGAAAGCGCAAAAATAAAAAAAAATAAAATAGAGAAGGAAGTAGGAAGTACATGAGAGAAAGGAAAGAATGAACATAGAATGAGTATAGAGGGAATGAGTGAAAGAGGTAGGAGAAAGAGTGATAGAGAGAGAAGTAGGATAGAGAGAGAGAGAGACAGAAACACACAGACAGACAGACAAACAGACATTTACCAAGATTGTAAGAGAAACAGACAGAGTGAGAGACGTGTGTGTGTGTGTGTGAGTGAGGTGAGAAAGAGTGAGTGAGTCAGGAGAAAGAGAGAGAGACAGAGAGAGAGAGAATACTGCAGTAGCCCGATCCCTCTGTTAACGTGTATCTTCTAACACTAGATGGCAGTAGTGGCTAAAATCAATAAGAGTAAAGATGCTGCGTGTCCGTCGTTGTAGAGTCGATGCTCAGATGTTGACTCAGGCCTGAACACTCTACTGTCTGCTGACATCACTGTGCCGAGATCACTTTGTCGCATAATACAGCCAATTAGAGTGACCAGGAACTGACCTTTCTTGTGCATCTTTGGAACAAGCAATTAAGGGTCTGTCTTTAACAGCTGAAACTATAGCCCCTCTGTCCTGCATGTTGTTGTTGTTGTTGTTGTTGTTGTTGTTGCTGGCACAAAATCTAGTCATGATTTTTTTGTTGCTGTCTTGTCAGCACTAGTTCCCTAATCAGTGTGTGAAAACTTCCTGATGAAAGCTCCCATAGACATGGTCCAAACTACTTGATATATATTTCTGAAGGTTGTTTTTAGTTTACATCTTTGCTTTATCCTTTTTCTTTTGACATATTTTAGAAAAACCGGCTGTCCTTAACATTGAATGAAAGTGTCCCAGGGAATGACTTTAAAGAAGTGTACATGGATGACTTATTTGGAAATAATTTAAAAACATAAAATTGTTTTATTAATTATCTGTAACCGCTTATCCAGTTCAGGGTCACGGTGGGTCCAGAGCCTACCTGGAATCATTGGGCACAAGGCAGGAATACACCCTGGAGGGGGCGCCAGTCCTTCACAGGGCAACACACACACTCACACATTCATTCATACACTCACACCTACGGACACTTTTGAGTCGTCAATCCACCAACCAACGTGTGTTTTTGGACTGTGGGAGGAAACCGGAGCACCACGCAGACACGGGGAGAACACGCCAACTCCTCACAGACAGTCACCCGGAGCAGGAATCGAACCCACAACCTCCAGCTCCCTGGAGCTGTGTGACTGCTCACTACCTGCTGCACCACCGTGCCACCCCAGCATGAAATAAAACACTGGCTATTCTTTACAAGTGACTATTCCTTTTTGAATGGACCAATAGAATGCGGCCCAAATTACATGGTTTTTCCCTTATTCTGAAACGTTTTGGAGATAACAGTTTATTATATTTGGGTTTAATGAGACTGTTTTGAAAAAATGTTATTTATTCACTTATACATCTTCTCTAACCACTTCATCCAGGGTCACACACACACACACACTCATACCTCTGGACAATTTCAAACACACACACACACACACACACACACACACACACACACACAGTCACACACACTCACGTCTCAGGATAATTTCTCCTAGCCGATAAAAAATGTGTGTTTTTTTTTTTTTGACTGTGAGTAGAAACTGAAATCTGGAGGACACCCACACAGACATTGGGAAAACACAACAAACTCTTCACTGACAGTGACCCAAGGCAAGGATGGAATCCAGGACCCTGAGACCCTGGAGCTTGTGGTAGGGACACTACCTGCAGTGCCACCATGCCACACTTATTCTTTCTGTATCTCCATTTCCACCAGCACCGTCATCGTGAAACTTACACACGGCCTGAAGCTGGTGTTTTAGATTCAAAAAACCTAAAATAACAAAAATGAAGATAGAAGGTGTGGTTCTGACAGAAATGATATTGAGCTCTGTGGAAACACTATGGAGGCTCTGTCCTTCCAAAGAGGTGCAGTAACAAGAGAAGGGGATATCACAATTTGTTCACCCCAGCATGACCCGAAAGGCCATTTGTGATGATGAGAGACACTGTGCCTTAACGCTTCTGTTTTACCAGCACAGCAGCATTCACTGGTGCCCTTGTGTTTATGACCCCTCTTGCTTCCTAATGGCATTTAATCAGAGATTTGTCAGGATTGCAGCTTGTCATATTACTCCGTTTATATCTGGAGTGCTGGCGCTGCATTGTTATGATAAGTAGCGTTTTTGAAAGAGCATGCCCCCCCCTTCATACACATATATATTCGCTCTTGCAGTGGAGGAGAGTGATGAGGAGTGGATGATTGGAGTTTTGCTAAAGACTAACTATGCACACCAGATGCCAGGTCATAAAGCATCTATGGGAAGATGCCAGCTATCTCTCTTTCTCTCTCTCTCTCTCTCTCTCTCTCTCTCTCTCACACTCTCCTCTCCTCTCTCTCGCCCACCCCCTGCTTCTTCTCATTCCATCTTCTCCATAATGGAGACTCAAAGGAGACCAATTAAACATGAAAGGACTTTGGAGTTGGAGGAAACGTTCCACACAGTGAAGAACCTTAGAAACGTGGTTACACACATTTACACATTATGCCTTTGAACACGCTAATTGATGGAGACAACTGCTGGTTCTCTCTCACTTTTTTGGTCGTCTGTTACGAGTGTGACCTTCTCCGTTATTTCGTTTTACAAGAACATAAAGTCTGTTCTCCAATTAGTCCAAACCAAAGCACAATTACAGGATGACATTTTTACACCCACCTTTGCACAGGAGCCATTGACCTTTGGCCTCCATCTGCATTCCAACTCAGACTGACCAGGTGTGCTCTAGAATAAATGTACAGTTAAACACAGAAGGCCATTCATAAAAATAAGGAGGGCGCTCATAAAAATAAAGGTTTTTAAATGCTTTTGGCATCAATACACTGTGCAGAAATCAGAGGCCAGACTTTGTTTATTCAGTACTCAAAATATGCAAGCCACTCTGGAAATATGTATTCAAAAGAAGGAGAAAGTGAGAAGTGTGTGTGCGTGTGTGCACTTATTCCTTCCAGTTCTAAAACAGATGAGTTACAGCTGTGCCATCCAACAAATGCTGTTCCCAAAGGAATCACTGACATTATATTCCCTCTTAAATAGACACTAACATTCAAACAGCCTCACTGATTGATGCTACAAAATAAAATAAAATGAATTTGTAATTGCGATTACAGAGAAGCATTAAAGCAACCAACTTCAACAAATAAACATCTCCAATTTTCTTCAGAAATGGACACAAAGTGTCAATAATGTGAAGTGCAATAGCACCACATTTTGGAGGAGTCCCTACAGGTGAGTGAGGATGCAAGAAATAGCGCCACCTGTGCTTCAATTAATAAATTTGAGGGTGTGAGTTAATCAGTTCCAACCCTGCCCTATGAGGTGCTTCACAGGAAAGCAAAAAGAAAACCAGACACATAAAACCCTGAGATGTTTAAATTGTAAGCCATTGAGATTTTTTGTAATACTGTGTTTATATATCTGTCTTTTTGAGGGGAAGTGAAATAAATATAAGGTTGGTCTCGGACTCAGAATAAAACAGTTGATTCTGTTTAATTGAATTTAATTTAAAATCCATTTTCTGATTAGTATTTCACAGCAAGTCACTCTCATTGTTTACATCTTAATGAGATAATGGTGAGATCTGGAGACAAATCAGATTCACAAAGGCTTTGCTACATATTATTTAAAGAAATTGTTCATGTGTTAAAAATGTTTTTTTTGTTGTTGTTTTTTGCTTCTGTATCTCATCGTTCCTAAACCAACAAAACAATAATGTTTTAGCATTTTTTAGGCCTTTTTTTTAAAGAGGAACAATCAGTCATGTCCTCCTCTGTCATTATTACCTGAATATGCAGGAGATTATGTCCTAAACATTTCAAATTATGGGTGGAGGACCTACTCTATGGAACATAAGCCGATTCATTCAGGGACTAAAAAGCAATGGGATCCTACATCTTGTGAGTTGCATTTTACAACAAGAAATTAAAAAGTAATGAATTATCACTTTCATAAAACGTGATGGTTTTAGAAATTACTTTAGTTCTTTGGCAAAATGACTGCACACTCACTTTTATAAACCACTGACCTCTGGCCTCTGTAAACTTCCCAACATTTCCTTTTCTCTGTCTGACAGTGGCTGTCTCTTTCACTGATAGTGGGGGAATAAACATCTCCATTTGTGTTTATGTAAAGCCTCTGTGAGGCTGAGGCAGCACAGGTGTTCGGACTGGCCTTGCGGACAATGGCTAATTGTTGGCCGTTTTTTAACACAGTCACGGTAATGAGCGCTGTGCGCCCGGACAAAGTCCCACAGCACTCTGGGTATTAATCAGTTCTCATTTGTCATAATAGCAGGTAAACAGAGTTACAGCCGGCTCTTAGTCATCGAAAACGAGTCGGTGCAGTAAGCCAGAGCCAAACAAAAGAGTCAGACTTCCACCAAGGAACTAAACGCCTCGCTTTGTCTGTGGCTGCTTCTGCTAAATCTGCACTGAGCTAATTCACCAGCTCATTTTCCCCCTATTTTCTGATTTGTTTCACATTGTCCTTTGTATGTTCCCAGAGGAACATAGTTAAAAATAAAAAGAATGTCTTGCATAATGTCATATCTACAGTTCTTGTGAAATTAAACATTAATAACACATGTAATAACAGAGCAAATACAAATGATGTATTCACTATGTATTCACATAAGCGGTAAATCCATTAGTAGATACATTGTTATTATGTATATTATTATTATATATCTTTGTTATCTCTTTGTAATCACAGCATGATTACAGACATAAAATAAAGTGGGAATATCTTTGCATTTCAGTCATGCGATTTATTATTTGTTTATGTTTATATGTATTAATTTGTTTTACTGCAGTTGCCATTTTTGGGAACCAAATGTCTCATTCGCAGTGCAGCACTAATATAAACATATGTGAAAGATGGCTCTGTTTAACTCATGAACAGATACTCTCCATGTGCTGGAGAGGGTCTCTCAGCATTGAAAAAGAAAGAAGACTCAGTATTTTATAATGAGGAGGAGAAAGGCAGTATTCCTCTGTTAGCCATATTGGCACTGGCATGGTTTTAATGTGTAAGCCACTATAAGCACAAGCCTCATATATTTTTTTCTCATTCCTTTCCTGTTTACAGGGTAAATAACTGATCTTGCTGACTCTGCACTCTGAGACTGTAGCAGATTCTTGGAAGATAATGTTTTATCACCACTGTCTGGATAAATTCTTTTTGGTTTGTCTTAAAGTTGAACAAAGTAGTTTTCTGTGGACCAGTTTTGTCCAGAGTTTGTGCCAGGAGGGCTAAGAATTTAAATAGAAACAATCCAAAAATAGAAGCTGATGATAACTTCCATGCTTTATCACCTCCATTTATTTTCCTACAATGTTTTATTATTTTTATGTAAATTAGTATATTAGTATAGATTCTACTTTAAGCTCTAGTTAAATAACCTAGATTTGTGAGGAAAGTAATCTTCAAGTTTTACTGTTTTATTTCAGTGCTTCTGATTAATTTCACTGTGTTTTAGCTCCTGTGCTGCTTCTGTGTTGTGAACATTTCTAGCTCTGGTGATTTAGCATTGTGTTTAAGACTAAAAGGACCCTGAACAGAGAGGAGTCATGTTTTCCTTTAGTTCCTGTGATGACAGACAATAGACACTGTATGTAGTGGAAAACAGGAAATTCACCTTTCCCCCTTCCCACACTGTTAATTTTAATAGTGTAAGGGCTTCCCCCTACTTGGAGTAAAACACCCCCTGTCTGGGATAACATGCCCCCTATCTGTGATAAGAAGTCCCCCCACTAAAGCTAAGAAGCCTGTGTGGAGAAATGTGCATAATTTTTTTTAACAGAATGTGTCATTTATTTTCAAATGTGTGTGCCTTTGCATTTTAAAAAGTGTTATGAGCCAAAGTATTTAATTTAGAAGCATTAAAGATTTTATTCTTTAAAAATAAAATCTTTAATATGGCATCATTTCCATGATGAAAAAAAATAGGCCACAATAAGGCTCTATTTTAAACTATTATTGTGGACATAGGTGATTGATTGTGCAAATTCAGCTTGTATAATCTCCACAAAGAAAGGGTAAACAAGACCACGCACTCTGGAGCAGCTGCACATGACACCAAGGTCACCATATCCAATGGCAAGGGTGTTAAAGAACTGTTTTCTGGGGTGGGTTGCACGGCCCTGTAACAGGTAGTGTTGCTGTCACACAGGGTCATTTGTGAGTTCAATCCACGGGTGGCGGGTGAGGAGTTTGGTGTGTTCTCCCTGCACAGCCAATTCTCCAGTGTTAAAACAACACTATTAGTGTTAAATTAATAGTTTAACCCTCTCATTGTTAAGTTGACACTAAAAGTGTTGATTTAACACTGGAGAATTTGCTGTGTTTGTCCATGTGGTTTTCCTCCCACGGTCAAAAAACACACATTGGTAGGTGTATTGGTTACTCAAAAGTGTCCATAGGTGTGAGTGTGTGAGTGAATGTGTGGGAGTGTGTCATCCTGCAAAGGACAGGCAACACCTCCTTGCGCCCTGTGATTCAGTGTAGGCTTTGGACCCACCATGACCCTGAACTGGATAAGCGGTTACAGACAATGAATGAATGTTTTCTGGGGTGATGGAGCTCTATCCAGTATTCAAAATATGCTGGTCCTTTTAAAAAGAAAAAAAAAAATGTTGGATCTTGGTTATTTTTTAAAAATACTATTTGAGTGATGTCCAGTTAAATTGGCTTTTACTGGAGCCTAACCCTACCATTGCTAACACTGTATCTTCCACATTGAGTAACATGCATTAAGAGCCTATAGCATGTTCTGCTCATTACCACAGCTTCTAGGTGAGAGTGCCAGCTCCTGCTCAGTTCCACACCCACGTGAATCCAATTCATCTCTGCCCTGCTTCTAAATGTATCGCTCAGCCCAGCAGACCACTGAATCCAATCCTGAACAAAAGGCAAAGAGATGGTATATTAGCAAAGCAAAAGAGCACCAATTAGCACACATGTTTAACAAGAGAAACAACAGGAGTGTGGAGAAATGTGCACTGGCTTTGTATGCACCGCCAAATTACTGTGAAACTGTCTCTTGTATGATAAGAGTGTTATTTATATTGACATTCATTTTTTAGAAGGGAAGCACCTCATTGGGTTTTCACTCCCAAATTCTCATTCACATAAACATGCACACATTCTCATGTATAAACTGATACTCATTCTGTCACTACACACTACTCACATTTATTTTCTGACTCGTTCACTCACTCACAAACATACTCACTCACTAATCCCCTCACTTATAATATAAATACTCACTCCGTTACAAACTGTACAGCAATGGGTGCTATTTACTCATCATCAAATTCAGTTAGCTTTTACAAATCTGTAAGCAAGTATGATGTCAGAAATATTAAACAGGAAGTAAGAAGAATCCTCAGAGCTGCACCCAGAAGCATTTACATTTTGGATGTAATTTAAAATCACTTGTGTTTCAAAAATAAAACAAGGACTGTAGTGGACACAGACATTTTCGAGGTTGGATCAGTGTTTTTTTTAGCAGACTTACAATAGTATTTACTGTCAGTTCCATAGACTATGATTTGTTGTATCATATAATTTATGTGAACTTAGCAACTGCAGTCACTAATCTCCCCTTCTGTCCTTGAGGATGACCAACACCACAAACCCACTTTTCCTTTGACCTCATTACTCAGTTCGGAAAAACAAGCAAACAAGCTCATAAAAAAACATTCTCAAATAAAGTAATGCATGGCAACACACAACCTTCCCACTGAAAACAGGGAAAATAGCATTTTAAAACCCCTACCCAATGATATTAATATTCGAGAGGAGTTGGAGTGTATTGAAGTGATTTCACCAAATGATTTGAAGTAATCTGCAATCCTGAACATGTGCTCATCTCTGTTCCTTCAATAATCGAAATGACGTTTTACTGGAGCTCTGAGGCCAGGACTCTCTCTGTGCAGATTTCCAGCAGATGTGTCCATTGTTAATTAACAGAAAAACACACTCTTTTCAAAGCTGCAATTAGCAGGGTGGTGCTGCTGTCTCTGAGTTATGCCTTAACCCGAACAGGAATAAACAATCAATTAGCCAGGCTTGGTGGGCGGACTTTTACAACCCAAACCACTCTTCCCTGAAGGTGATGCTTCATGACAAACTTTTGTTGGCTGAGAAACACCGCAGACGTTTTCACGAGAACGTTTTCATTACATCTATTTTCCACATGGCTAAATGAAGTAGATCAGTGCTACAGTTCATGCATTATTTTGGGGCTTTGACACTGAGGTGTGAGATGGGGAAATAATCTCTTGAATATGAAGGACATATATGGATTTTAAGACTGTGAGACATCTTTGAACTGGGAACCTATATAGCTCATTAAATAAACAAGAGGAGCCCTTTTTAGCCCTGATAAGCATAAACACTATTGAAGATAAAATCCCGCAGGGGATTATTTTTCTTCATCCTTCAGAGTGACAGGCACATTATATGGCATGTGGAATTTATGAGATGATCATCTTTGATGGCCTCGACGTCCACGGCTCCCAGTAATGTCTATGGTAATGATGTTCTCTTGGCAACTGTCTCTGAGTCAGCCTCAAATGAAAGTGATTGTTGATGGCTATATTTATGTGAAATATCTTTCGGCACCCTCATTTTCCAGCCTTATTTATGTTATTTTCTGCATGGCGCTGCGTCACCTCTGGATTTGTTGCGTTCATGGCCTTGTTGATTGGGAACGTCCTTCAGACAACTTATGCAAATAACCCTGACCAGTAGCAGTTGATGATAGTGCTCTGTCTTTTGTATTACTGTGGACTGTTTACACTGGCATTAGTAGAGGAGGGGACCTGGCTCTGTGATGTTATTGATCTAAAGCAATAGTTCAAACTGTATTTTTACAATGGGCACAAAGCCCCTTGTGTCCTTGTTTGACTGAAATTAAAGAATGTGCCACAAGAGGCTGTGTACTTTTGTAATTCTCTAACCGATATGTATGGATGGAGAGATTGTTCATTGGAGCAATGGAACTATGCACCACTTTTGCTCCAATTGTATAAAGTATTAACCCACATCTCTGTATTAACTGACCTCTACCAGATGTTTGTCTCACCTCTGAGTCTCACAATCCACTCAGCATTAGGTTTTGCACAGTCTCGCCTCTGAGTGTCAAAGTCCACTCAGCATTAGGCTGTGTTTGTACAATCTCATCTCTCTCTTGGGTGATTTCCAGATGGTGAAATATCGACTCTGACCAATGTCACAGACTCTCATGTTAAGGCTCTTTTTTTTCTCGAGCCTACATTTCATTCTCTATGAGTTCAGGAAGGTGCTCGCCCCAAAATACTAAATGTTAGTTTAATGTTAAATGTGTTTAAAATGGATATACCATGTAATAATTGCATAAATGTATATTAATATATACAAATTACACACACACACACACACACATATATATATATATATATATATATATATATATATATATATATATATATATAATTTCTTCTTCCGTGTGTCAGGCTTTAAAGTGTTGACTACACTACAACTATTTATTGGTCTCTTATTTCCAAGCAACTACTGACTGCTAAAGAATATGTATCTGTCCATTACGGTCTGTTGAAGTAATCTCATCAACTTTTCAATAGTCTTTTCAATAGTAATGAAGGTTCCACTGGTGTTTGTATACAATTTGCATTACCATGTTAGCATCAGTCACACAATCCATTTCCATGACATGGGATGTGGCTATTTCTTAATGGCTTAGAAAGTAACAGTTAATACTAAGTCTTTAACAGTGCATGACTAGAAAATTCAGGCTCAAAGCTTTCAAACACACCAAAAGTAATGGCACATTTAACACTTACAGTTGCAAATTCAATTGAATTTTTAGAATTTTTGAATCTGAAGAAACAGGACACAAAGGTACATTACAGAACTTTGCATGAACACAGGCAGTTCATTTTGTAGACGATGACCAATGAAACTGAGACAAAGACAGATTAACAGAGCATGAAAACCCCTATGAGATCTTAGTCACGTGACTATGGAGCACTTACAGGTATGAGCCATAGCTAGAGGAACACGAGGGGACAAAATCAAAGAACAACTAAAGCACACAGGGAAATAAACACAGGGACAGAAAACGAAGAAGCAGACCATGACAGTCATTTTCTAAGATCAGCATGAATATGTATTGTGGATATAAGAATGTTGCACATACACTCTACATCACATTCATCATCACTCAGTCATATTAGAGCCATCACTTACTTGTTGGCATTACTTTAGGGAATGTTTTAATGCTTCCTGGCCTCAAAGAGAGCAGTCAGAGAAGTTTAAGAACTTTCTAAAACACTGCGGGATCCAGAGTTTGAAAAGTAGCAGCTGATCAACCTTGAGACAAAAGAAAAAATAGCAGAAATGGATCATGTTTAAGATATATATCCACAATCATTAGGTGGGTTATGCCTGGAACTCCTTGGCAGGGTTTGTAGGCTGTTTGTAATTTGGCCAGAAATTGAGCACCTGGGAGAAAAAGGGTCCAGCGCAGCCACTTGAATTGCAATCAGATATTTTTGCTGGGGCCTTATTCTTTTGAAATGCAACAGTATTGAAGATAGGGGTCTCAATTACCACATGTGAGGAAAGACTGGCAAAAGCCAACAGCATCAGAAAAGATCAACCTCTAGCAGTGGAATGGATTTCTCAGGCTTGGACCTTTCTCTCCCTAAAGAACAGCACTGCCTTAAATCTCAATATTTGAAGAGGGCTGCTGCTGAGGGGGCAGATCGGGCTGATCAAAACCCGACTCTGCGTGTGGTGTCTCGGGGAATCTCCCCACTACGGGATGATGCTGCCTTATTAACGACAGTATAGAGGACTTTTCCAGTTAAAGTCTATGGTCTGGCCTCACTCTTACAGTGCTGTTTTCTCTTCTCCAGACTCCACTGATTCACCCTGGTATGTTTTTATCTCCTCCGCCGCACAGCGTCTGCTTCCAATTTGCTCTCTCTCCCGTCTCTTCCTCCTCTCACTCTCAGTTACAGGAGAGATAAAAGCAGGAGAGACACTTTCTCCTCCATCTCACTGTGATGGTTCTTTCTCTCTCTCTCTCTCTCTCTCTCTCTCTCTCTCTCTTTCTCACTCTCACTCAGCCTTCTGTCTCTCTACTCTCCTATCTTTATTTCCTTTCGTTTTTCTCTTTCTCACTCAGGTTCTCAATCTTTCTCTCTCATCCCTCTCTCAACATCTGTCTTTCTACAACTCCTATTAGTCTTTTCTTCTCTCTCTCTCTCTCTCTCTCTCTCTCTCTCTCTCTCTCTCTCTCTCTCGGCCGTGTCCTCAGTGAGTGAAGGACAATAAGTTCCTCAGGCTGTGATTAATACTCAGCAGCTGACTCTAATCACTGTGTAATTAATAGTTGATGTGGTGGCTTACAACAACAGCAGCACCATTAACCTGAACAGTCTCCATTCAGTCTCCATTCTCATTCCTTCCACACCTCTCCTCATGGTCCCAGGGCTGTGGCCCAAAAGATGAGGGAAATGAACATGCCGTCTGAATTTAGACTCAGTTTTACCCCATTGTTTTAGACACACACACACACACACACACACACACACACACACACAAAGATTTTTAAAAAATATATATTCAGTATTTAAAGATAAAAATCATAATATTTTGATCCAATATTTTGACTAAAGTAAATATTATAAAATAATGCCATACTATTTCAATGATGAAGTGAAAATATTTTAATAAAGCCATCGTATTCCAGAATTCAAACCCATATTTTGAGATTGAAGTCATAAGACGTAAGAACGTAGACCCTCAAATGTGTCTGTAGGTGCGAGTGAATGTGTGAGTGTGTGTTGCCCTGTGAAGGACTGGTGCCCTCTCAAGGGTGTGTTCCTGCCTTGCGCCCAATGATTCCAGGTAGGCTCTGCGACCCTGAACTGGATAAGTGGTTACAGATAATGAATGAAATGACATCATTTTTTATTGTTATTTTAATATTTTTCAAAATATGAACTTAAATCTTAAAATAACATTATTTTCTGAAGGACATTATCTTGGTCATACTCTGTTTTTACTACTATTTTGAAATTGGTTGGTGGTTGCCGAGGTTTTTGTTTATGAATCTGTGGTGAGGTGTTTGTATTGGTAAATAGTTGAGGGCACTCGGTAAAATATGAAACAGTCAGTTTGTGTCACGAACACAAGCTCATCACTGGGATGCTCTGTAGTGTGTGTATGTGTGAGTGTCTGAGTGTGTGTGTGTGTGTGTGTGTGTGTAACGAAGTCCCCTGTCGCTAGTGTCAAGTATCGTTCCTCTGTTCCGTGTTTTCACTCACTCGTTTCTTTCCCTCCGATGAGGCTGGGCTGTATTTCTGAGGGGAGAAAAAAACGTTTTTACTCCAGACTGACACGTACGTCTCTGCCAGGGGTTATGAATATTTCACGTTATTTGAAAAGCTCATTTTTTTCCCCTCCTACATTGAGGTTATTTATGGTTAACAGAGCACAAGCTACTGAACCAAACAGGGCCTCTGTATTTCCTTCGTTTCTCCATCAAACGCAAAAATGCTTGACCAAGAGAACGCTCCATTCCGGTGGAGCTCATTTGACGTGCTTGAGAAATGAATGTCGCAGGAACATGTTTCCAGTCATGACATTCTAGGCCCTATTTGTTTTTGCCCTTTAGTTTTGAAGGATGAAGGCCTTGATGAAAGATATATTGCTGCAAATGCTTCTACAGTTCCAAACATTTATAATTTTTAGCTACTTGTCAAAGGGTTGAGTCTTGGAGCTTGGCTACAGTTATTTTGCACTATCTGTAACACCAGATTATACTGTGATTCATTATGATTCACATGCAAATTATTAAAAACTTTCATACATGTAAAATATAGCTATTTCTTTACCACAATATTTATATTTTCATATCAATTTGAACCTTGTTTTATTGTGCAAGCTTTGTGGAGTTTGTGTTTTTTGTTGTTTTCACTGCAGATGATGTGCACTAATGTTATATCACTACCCATTGCTTTCTAGCAGCTCAACACAGTCAGTGCATTTCGCATAGAGTTATCAGTGCCCTGGTGTGATGCTGAGGCAAGTGCTCTTCATTTACAGTGTTATAGTTTAACAATAACAAGAAGGACATGTACAACCAAACCAAATGGAAACACAAAATATATAGTATAACAAAATAGTGCTTCCGCTTTTAATCCATCCACGCACTTACTCACTTACCCACTCGCCTTTGAGCGGCAGGCAGCCTACCCAGTGCCCAGGGAGCAGTGAGTGCCTTTGCTCAAGGGCATCTCAGAGTGGATGTTGAGGGAGAAAACAGTGCTGCCAGTTGTGGGGATTACACCAGCAACTTTCTGGTTTCAGCCCCCCTTCTATTACCTTTAGGCTATGACTGGCCTTTTTTATTTCAGACTAAACCTATAGAAACAAACAAAAACAAGGGTTAGAAACAGGCCTTACACAAGACAACACCAGACAGAGACAGAGAGGAAACACAGAACTTTATACCGAGAGGAACACCATAGGAACAACTGAGGACAAGACATAACCATGGAAACAGACGAGATTCAGGTGACACAGATAACGAGAAGTCGGGAAAGGCAGAAGAGAAACATAACAGAGCATGAGGCACTGACAGAGGGGCAGAGACAATGCAGAACCCAGAGAACACGTGGAACAGGCACAAAGGCATGGACTTGGACCAAAACATAAACATGATATTAGAAGCATGGAGGATGAGGACAGACAAAAGAAACAAGAACAGATCGAAAAGGAAACGGATGGAAACTGAACAGGCTAAAATGCATGACTATTTTTAAGCACTGCCTCAGTCATCATGAATTCAGACATGAAATGGTTTAGACATCTGGTTCTACTGAGAACTGTCCTCACTCTTTAAGTTCTCAAGAACGGAGCATTATTTAATGAATCAGTTTTAATAAACTTTTTAACAGCGGATGAGGCAGATGTTTCTTAAGAGAGCAGCCATTTTGGAAATGTCCCACCTCCTCGGCTGACCCACCTTAATGTGAGAGCACAAAGATGAGGTTAAACAAAGAAAAACAACAACCAAACAAAAAAAGGGAAAAAAAAAACAATGTGTGGAAATAGAGTGCTGATTAAATATAGTGAAATGAGAAAGAAGAATAAAGAGAACAAAGTGAAAACAGCTAAACTCCAAAGCTTCTGCTCCTCTCTTCTGAACTGAGCTGTGTGTGGCTTATTCTTATTTGAAAGAACAGACGTTCAAACGAGTCATTCCGAACAGGGCTGTGTTGTTTTAACCTTGTGCTATTTTGAGTAAATGACTGCACTTCAGCCCTGTGGAAACTCGTCAAAAAGTGATAGAATATTTCCCTTATAAATCACAAAAAGTTGGTGGTGGAGAGGGGAAAGTGTGTAAACCCACACATAGGAAACTACATCCTAAGCTGATTCAAAGTAGAACTGAGTTTTTGTGGAACAGCAGTGGAAAATCTTTCAGCATCGAAATTGTAACTTGTTATTTTGGTCTAAAATCAAATTCCAATGTGCCAAAGTATGAGCTGTGAATAAAAGCAGAGTGTCCAGGAGCTGGACCAAATAAAATGGAATTGTCATCAAAATGTGAAAGTGTGAAGTGCTTACTGTCTGCATGATTTCCTGACAGGAGAAACTCTATGGTTAAAGCTTTGGATTTTGTAATTTAATGAACAGTGCTTATTAATATTGAAGGAGGTAAGGAACTGAATAATCAGTGTAATACAGTAAGATACACTGGATTACATTTATAGACAAATATGACATGTATTTGCATAATATTTAAGTTTTCAAGCAATTGTATACAAAAAAGAAAATGAATGGAGTCTCCTGAAAAATAAACAAATAAATATGTTAAATAACACAGCATATTAATACAGAAATGAGTGTTTCAGCACTGCCTTCTGCTTCTCTTTACTGTCAGAGCTGAAAGAAACTGAACTACGTCATTTTGATTCTATATCTGACATAAAATAGATGCATCAGCTAATATAGGATTAAAATACTGTCAAAATCTAAGCATCGGTCAAATGCTGATAATCATTTAAAAAAAACAATTATCTGCCTTTATTAATGTAATCTCAATATCATTGTGTACTGTTAAATTATTTATTTCACGAGAAAATTACAATGGTTTCACCAGAAATTCTAGGTCTTTCCAAGGACTAATGATTCCGATTTTGTTCACTTCTCACTCGGATACCATTTCCAGGCGTCACTTCTGTGCATTTCATAAATATGGATGCCATGGACCGTGAATGATCTTGGGTTGTTACCTTTCTTTGCCACTGAAGAACAATCACGCCACATTAGCATTTAGCACAGAAGTAGTTGGGATCAGTAATATCAGCTCTGCTTCCTAATCTGCTATTTGTTCTATCATTAATCATCTTCTCCTCATGCCTTCATCTCTCCAGTTACATCTAAATTACATCACGCAGAAAGAAAAACTCGCTTCGATATACCCATCACTACATATGAGCACCAAACAAGCAGGCGGCAACACGACGGTTAACGGAGGTGCGGAGAATTAGGCATGATCCAAACATGGAAAATTGAATCAATTTGTCTCCTCTAAATGGATCTGATGTGTCAACCGAACGCTCAAATGAATACGCCAGCCTCTTATCTCTGGCTTAATGATGTTGTTTTCTGTTATTTATTTCATTTTTTCTTGCTTCACACTCTGAGAAAGTTGACGAGAAGGGGCAGAGTTGGCGGTAAGTGAAGAAGACATCAAATTAGAAGCTGAATATGAGGTTTCGTTGGACCGTGATATGGTCAGATGATCAGGGCTGCAGCAGACTGGAAAGGAGGTCCTTCTCCACATGGCTGAGGGAGCAGAGGGTGTTGAAGTGATAAGTTTTATGCACACCAATGGAGAGAAGACTCTGAAGCATTGTACTGCCTGTTTATTCTGCTATAGACTCACCCTAGTTCTTGAGGTCCATTCCAGTTTGGTCCAAGCATATATTTTATCACACATGGGCATCTCTTCCACTAGCCGGCTGTTGTTTAAACTCTAAATATATCCCACATATGTTTATTAATTTTATATCACATATATTTACTGGACCAGCTCAAGAGACCCATGGCAACAGAGATCCATTTCCAACAAATACTTTCCACTTTGTGGATTAAAAGGATGACAATCTGGATAAACATCTGTCATAATGCTTTCTTGTTAAATTTTTAAACCATATTATTATTTTGTTTTCCCTAATTTGGAACATCTTAGTACACATCAGGAGCTTCATGTGAGCATGATATTAGTCTTAATGGTAAGCTCAGAGAACATACGGCCAATTTACAGAACATAGAGGCCAGCCATGGACTAAATGTAATAGAAGCTTAGGGCTGAAAGGTTGATGGTTTGACATCAGTGTTGTTTGTTTTCACTTCCAAGTGTGGGTTAAATGTGGTGGATCCAAATGTTAAAGTACATGTAAGAATTTAGATATGGACATTGCATCTCTTTTATTTATTTATTTATTTTATTTATTTATTTATTTTTTTACATTGGCTATTTGGATTGTATCCCAACAAATGACAAGTGATCAAATAGAAACAGTTCTGAATTACTGTAAATTATGTACACTTCCTTCTTTTAATGATATGTGACCTTTTAATGAACTTGATGTCTTCATGCTTTATTGTCTTTTCAAGCTGGATTTTCAGACTGAATGGGCTGTGGGTTGTACTGGTAGAAATGTATACTATAATGAATGAAAGCTACAAAGGACCTAAAAAACATAAAGCTATTTCTCTAAATCTGAAGAAGCTTTTAGAGGAAAGGGTAGAGTCTCCTAAACCCAGACTTAAGGAAACTGCATCACTACCTGTTTCAAAGTAGGACTGAGTTCTCTGCAGATCTGCAGTGGATTTTAGCACATCAAGCATCTCTCAGCTTAGAAACTGAAGCTTGTTCTGCTCTGTTCTTTCTTTTTGAGGTGTTTTTGGTCTAAAATCAAATTCTAAAGTGTGAGGTGTGAATAACAGCAAAGTGTCCAGGAGCTGAACCAAATAAAACAGAACTGGCAACAAAATGTGAAAGAATAAAGCAAACCTGTGTATGAGTATGAGTTAAAATACCATCATGTTTATAGCGCTCAGAACCTGTCAAATTTAACTTAAAGGGTCAGTCCAGATAGAAAAATGTAACCATTGCTACATCAGATGTAAACATGTCTATTTTCCATCACATTACATCATTAGTCCCCAGTGTGAGAGTATCCTGAAGGTGGGAAAAGCTTCTTACAAATGTCTTCAGGGTACATACAACAGTATGAGCTATTTGGAGCAGATGGGGGGTATTTCTTTAGGGGGGAGACAGGAGTATTTGGAGTGGCTAAGGGGATTTTTTTTTAATATGCATAATATTCATTCATTCATTCATTATCTGTATCCGCTTTTCCAGTTCAGGGTTGTGGTGGGTCTGGAGCCTACCCGGAATCTCTGGGCGTGACACACCCTGGAGTCCTTCACAGGGTGACACACTCACACCTACGGACACTTTTTGAGTCGCCAATCCACCTACCAATGTGTGTTTTTGGACCATGGGAGGAAACCCATGCAGACACAGGGAGAACATACCAAACCCCTTACAGACAGTCACCTGGAGTGGGACAATCTCCAGGTCCCTGGAGCTATGTGATTGCGACACTACCTGCTCCGCCATCGTTCTGCCCCAAGGACTAATGAGACTAATGTGACTGCAAATTGACCTCAATCTGCGTGGTATACCAGTGCGTTCCACACTTCCCAGTGCTTGTATGAGGTGCTTGTGTCCTTTTTCCATTGTCCCCTCATGAGTCAAGGTAGAGGCCTAAACTTCATCAGAACACTTCCATTCCGCCTCAGCTCCTGAAGGTTGTGAGAGGAACTCTGCGGCTAAACCTGCAGCTAATGCGATTGCGTGCTGACGCGAGGCAGATCTGTGGCGTTCTCTTCACGTTGTAAGCCTCTTTTAATCCATAATACGTCTAAATTAGAGCCGGTCCTCACGCTGCCACATACTGTTGGCTGTTAGATGTATGAATGGAGCTTTGAATTAATATCCACACAAGTTGTCCACACCACTTTGCGGCGCAATCCATCTTCCGTGGACATGATTCAGTTATGTAAGCAAATTGACAAGTAATCCATTGCTGCCGTCCTTGTCGTCACCTCTGAGGTCACTTTTGATTGTCGGCGTGAGCAAACGGACGTCGGAAAAGGGCCCCGTTGAAGAGGAGACGGGAAATCGGCCGCTAAACATATCAATGGGAATGATCTCCGGAGCTCCTGACGAGGCCCAGGCGGACGTGCCTTCAGTCGTATTAAGAAGACCGCGCCTCCTTCTCAAATGAGATTCGGGCCGTAGGTTAAGGGCCGCATAACACCATTAAAACAAGACGGCCCCGGAAAACTCATAGAGCGAAACTGAGCAGTAATTGATTGCAAATGCTGCTGATATAGCAGCTCATTTTAGCTCTTTCAAGGACGCTTGACCTTTAAAAAACTCTGCGTCTCTGCAGTCATTTTTTCTTTCTTTCTTTCTTGCTTTCTCTCTTTCTTCCGTGCATTGATCTGACAGACTGGACCCAGAATTTCATTGAACCCAAAATGTCCTCACCTGGGCATTGAAGGGAGATGCTAAAACATCTTTTAAAATGCATTTTAAACAGATTGGGAGTCCATGAGAAGAATCCACCAGCAATCATCATTAACACAGCCAAATGTACGGAGATGCTCTTTCTAAAGAATGAGTCTTATAACCATAGAACCGGAAGACCAGTACATGCAAACACACTGAACCTAAGCAAGCCTGGGCATCTACTTAGATGGGCGACATCTTGCTGAGTGGTGTGGGTGGGGCCAGCAAGAGTCATTATCTCTGTGGTCATTTTCCAAGTGAAACAGGTTCGGTTCCCTTTCTTGAACCTAATTTGGAATGGTTTGGTGCGTTTCCACAAACATAAATTGGTTCCTGAACCAGAAAAGTTTATTCCCAGCTTAGCAGGAACCATGACATTGTCCGTGGGTGTGTTGAGTTAAAGACATCCCGGAAAGAGCTCACAGATTCAAATAAAGTATTAAAGTGCACTGGAGCTGTTTGAGTGTTTTCTGAAGCTGTGTTAAGGGTGACAACAGGTGTGTTGGCCCTGCTATAAACAGTGGATTAACCATAACTCTGTCCTGACTCTATCTGTTTATCTCTGGTGCTGACGCTCAATTAATGCACAGTAGCGCTGGAACTGAACAACCCCACCTTGCCAAGAATCCTGAATAGAACCAGTTCAAGAACCAGAGTTCTTTTGGTGGAAACTGGCTATGTGTGGATTCCAATGCTAGAGTAAAGTTACAGGGACACTGTACTGAACAAATAATGTCCTTCTTTAAATGAGCATTAAACTGAATTCTTGACTCCCTAAGGGCATAAAGGATCCTGGGGATCCTCGTCAAAAAGTGTAGTGGTGCTACCCTGATAAATCTCCAACTATGGTAGTGTCATAGGAGCAGCCAAGTGTGGACTTAATGAATATAAAGCTCCCTTGCATTGTGCACTGGGGTGACACTCCAGTCAACATTGTTGGGATGAGTCGGACTGGCAGCTTTAATCCACAGCTAATCATTCAGTGCCAGTACCTGATCTCGCTAAAGCTTTCATAGCTGCCATCAGCTGTTTACAGCATTGTTCCAACACTTTGAGTAAAGCCTGTCCAGGGGAGTATGTAGAGGGAGCAGGATATCTGCAGAGATGCTAATTTTAGGAGGCTAAAATAAGACATCTGATAATTAATACACATGAGATATAATGCAATGCTGTGGCTAAATCTTTTGGCTCCCTCCTTTAAAAATGTACTTCAGAGAAACACAGTATAGAAGTGGTGGGGGTTAGGGGGGAAGCATGAAAACAAACTAAAGATAGCAGAGCATCTCCCGGTGATGCTTTATATTTAATCAGCGATTGCCAGAGGCTTACCGCGGATCAGCGCAATTACGTCTGATTAAGTTGGAGCTAAATGAGTTCGTATAGTCACAATTCAGGCCCATATTGCTAACCTACCGCAGTGCTTTAATAATAAAAGCAAACTACATTTCTCCCCCATAGTTGCCCAACCAGTTGCTGTTATGCTTTCATCCTCCTCCTGTGAGCTCCTCTCTTCTTCCCACGCTCCCTCGTTATCCACCACATCAGAACAGTGAGACTGTCCTAACTGTTTACGTCCGTTCAGCCCCACTTAAGCAGCAGTCCCAGCCCTCTGACAAACCATTACATGTGAAATTAAACTGGAGCCCAGCAGGGTGGGGGGCTTGCCCATTTGGGAGATGTCATTTTGAAGACCCCTCTCACCTTCACCAGGTGTCACTGGAGACACTGATGGGGTTGTGCTCTTGTCATATGCCAAAAGTGTGATGAATGAGCCATCTCTATAGGTGGAGATAACCTGCCCTTCCCCATGCATGGGGCCTAGTGTTGTCATGTTAGCCACTGGGCGATTAGTCCTACCGAAAATCAGCCTGCTGGGTAGAGCCTGTCCATTAGTACAGAGATAAGTATGGTCTATACTGGTCTACCGCTGGGGGTTTAGAGGGACTGTAGCCAAATATAGCGTGCGGAAGTCTGTTAACCTGCCCAAATGGACACTAATTACAAGGTATATATTTTCAGAAGATGTGTTCTGAGGAGGTTGGTGTATATAATTCACCATGATATTAAAACTAGATTTGACCCATTAAGGCACGGACTCCACAAGACTTCTGAAGATATCCTGTGGTACTAAGATGTACTGCCTTGTAAGTCCTGCAAGCAATCCACAAATCAAACCAAGATGTGCTGGTGTTCTTAGAGAATTGGACTGGCCGTCTCAGAGCCCAGAGTATATTTGTATCAGGAGAGACAGAAACTACAGCCAACTTCTAAAACTTAAGTACAGTTCCATTGAACAAATGTTAGCTCTAATAAAAACACATGATGGACACTCTGATTACTGACCGATCGTGATGAGGTGGTTTCCTTGATGCTGGAAATGCATGTGTAGGTAGCTACAGTGTGTCGACACAGCAGTTGAGATCTGAATAATGTACTGAGCTGCTGACCAGCAGTTCGTCTCTCTACTAAACCAAAGATGAAGAGCAGATTAAAAATGCTTCTGGATCTTTCCTCTGAAAAAAAAAAAATATAATCTTTCATATATTTGGATTATGACACATTGAGGTCCCTTCATGCCCCCAATTGCTCCCTCTCTCTCTCTCTCTCTCTCTCTCTCTCTCTCTCTCTCACTCTCACACACACACACACTTTCTGTGGATTTATTCTTCCAGCTGTAATATTTATGCCATTCTGATTGCAGGAGATTTTTAAGGGTGTGTGGACTCTTACTCTCAGCTAAATCAAAGATGTGCTTCTGCTTTATCCAACATTAAACAACTTTCTATAATTTAGATTATACCTCCAGGGTTTCACTGTTATTGATACACTGCCCATCCTCTGGTTTCACTTCTACCGCATCAGTGAAAAAAATACAGGTGCAATTGCAGTTGAGCAAAGGTACAAACAATCTAAATGTACCCTCAAAACCTAGTCATATTTCCAGAAAGCTATTTCACAGGTTATATGAATTAAAGCAGTGAATTGACTGCAAGGAACAGAATAAAATATATACTGCTCAGCAATTATTGCTTTTCCAATCCTATGTGTTCTTCTGTTGATTATAAGTAGAAATGCACTGTTGTGCTGTGGGTAGTGTTGCAGGACCCTGGGGTTGGGGGTTCAATCCTTGCCTTGGGTCACGGGTTTGCTAAGTTAGTTCTTGACCTGTTGTCATGGGTTTCCTCTGGGATTCTTCTTGGCAGGTGAATTGGTGTGAGTGTGTGATGCCCTGAGGTTACGCTTGAATCAATAAATTAATGAGTGAATAAATGGTCCACATATCTGGCCTTTGACAAAGGTCAAGGCCGCTTATTTGAATTTGTACTTAATACTTTTAGTTATTAATTATATTAATTAATTAATACTATTAATTATTGTTGTTTATGTAATCATTTATTACATGATTTTACATCAGTGTTAATTGCAGGTCTGCACTTCCGCATTTCCATGCATTTCAAAGTAAAACAATGACAAAATAGAAACATCTTTCTTTAAAACTGAACTCCAAAAGACATCCCATATGAATTTCAATTAAAGAAACTGAAAAAGTGCTGAAATTCCTGTTAATGTAAATGTACACCCTGCTTTTATCTCTGGCTAAGCTTGAGTGGTGAATTGGAAGAGATCTGAAATCAACGGCTGGTGTTTGAGGCTTGAGTTCAGTCAGTAAGATTGTTTGGCAGAATTCATCTCTGTTCTACATTCTCTGCTGTGTACTGTCAGCTGGGAGCAGGCTTTAGTGGCAGTGGTGAGACTGTAGCGAGAGTAGATCCAGGGTTACAGAGGCTGTATGGAAATGTGCTGGAGCAACAGATGAACGGAGGCTACAGTAAGAAGAGTAACGCCAGCCGGGCCGCCCGAGGCGACGCTCAAAACTACCTCATCCCACGGCCCTGTCCACGCTCTGTCTGCTTCACCCTCTGTCTATTTGTGTCTGTCTCTGGTTTTTTACTCTCTCTCTCTCTCTCACTGTGACTCTTACTAGCTTCCTCTCGTCCCTCACCGTCAATTTTCAACTCTGTCGCTTTCTCTGACTACAACTCTCTAACACTTTCTCACACTGGCTTATGCTCTCTCGCCCTGTCCTTTTCCCTCTCTCACACACTCCATATGTGATCACTTGTGCACATATGAACATCACCACGCATATGTACATAAAAATATCCATTGCTCTAAAAACATAACCCATACTCTTAAATCTGACAGCTATTTGTCTAACATATGGCCAGTCAGCATCTACATTAATTTCAGAGTGCACAGAAAAAAAACAGAGACTATAAAATTCAAAGGAGCTGCCCATTAACTTTATTCTAACTGTATTCAGGTCAATGTGTTTTCTGTTCTGATAATACAGAGAAACATACACAGAGCTTTGTCCTTGGTAATCAACCTGGGAATATAAACATAACACAAAAGGGTTGTTTTTAAATAAACAAGCAAACAAACAATAAACACATTTTTTTTTTTGTGAACAGAAAATGACTATGAATTATGATGATGCAGAACATACAAATCATAGTGGGATCTTGGTTGCGCTTTCAGTAAAATGAATACTAATCTTTGGAGATCTTATTGGATGGGGACAGTTTTTCATGGTGAATATCAGTGTTCTGGGTGGTCTCTGATATTTGCACAGCACTTTCAACTTTCATAAAATATCTATAATCTATGTGTACTTGGTGAATAACAAAGATTCTTACTCAAAAATAATAATAAAATCTTTGCTTTCTCTCTCTCCTTTTTCTTTTTTTGTTCCACTATCATCTCTCTCTCTCTCTCTCTCTCTCTCTCTCTCTCTCTCTCTCTCTCTCTCTCTCTCTCTCTGCGATTTATCTTGCCTCATTATCTTAACCATCCCACGCCTTGCCTCACATGTATCAAACATTCAATCTATGATTCCGGGGGACTATTAGTTACACTGGAGCGTCTTCTGACTAATTGATTTAAGCTGATATTTTTACACTGGTTTATTTAACTGTTTGCGGCAATGCCGGAGGAGAACAGACAGTCGGCTTAGTCTCGAGGAATGTGCTGAGCCTCCAGATGATTCTGCGCTCAGTTCAGTAGGAGCTTTCCCTTTGCCTCTGGGATAGAGGAGGGATTGAAGACACTAGGGGTGTGAGATTTGATGAATCATGCTTCTTTACAGTTCCATACTTTTTTTTTCCATGCGAGCGTTTGTTGCCTCAGGGTCATATAACACAACACTGCACTGTACTAATGAACACTTTAGATGAGAGTAGCTGTATTAATTCTCTCTCTCTCTCTCTCTCTCTCTCTCTCTCTCTCTCTCTCTCTCTCTCTCTCTCTCTTGCTGTTTTTGTTCTTTATTCTTTTCTTTTGTAGACCTTATACATTTCTCACTCAGTCAGTCTCACTTGTTGAAAGCTGTAGATTCTCCACAAGAGGATCATAGCACAGACCCCAAGTTTGGCTCATTTTGGAGTGGTTTGTATTATTCGCTTGTATTACTTTGTATTACACATTTTCTCAATATAGGTAATATGTGCCCAAAATGTACCCACAATATTTAAATCTCTTACACAACATAAATTTGTTATTTTCCTGTGATAAAATAAATACATTTAAATTTATTCTTGCCCTGTGAAAGACTGGCGCCCCCTCCAGGGTGTATTCCCGCCTTGCGCCCAATGATCCCAGGTAGGCTCTAGACCCACCTTGACCCTGGACTGGATAAGCAGTTACAGATAATGAATGAATGAATAAATGAATGAATGAATTTATTCTTAAAATGTTTTGGCCCGGATGGCGTTCAGGCATAAACCCATCTCGACACATCGTCTCTCTGTGTCTTTGTCTGAGTTTCTGCGATTGGTCTAAGAGGTGTCAATCACTTCTGCCCCGCCCATTAAGCGCTGTGAATGAATCCTTGAGGAGAGCAGCAGCGAACCCCTCCCCCGGAGCGCCGCTCACATTGGACATTGGTCCATAAATCTAAACTGGAATAAACCCTAACCTTTGAATTCACGAAGACTTACATAAAAACATTACCTCCCACTGCCTGGTGCTAGGAGCTCTGGAACATTGTGTTACCATTCCGCAGGAAAGAAAGGCGTGTTTACTGTGCTGTGGTGAGTGAGTGAATACGGAGATGTCGAGGTTTTTGCAGCGCCTCTCCTGAGACTATAAGTGACATTTTCAGAAAGAATTTGAAATGAAGGCCACATGTTCATAATGGTTTATGGACTTTTCTGAGCTTTAATGGACAGTGTGCTTCATGTGAAAACATTTAGTACCGAGCAGAGTGGGCTGGGTTTGTTTTTTGTTTTTGTTTGTTTTTGTTTTTCACTTCTTCTTTTTTTGGACTCCTTCTGTAAAATCCGAGTTGGTGTAGTTTACTGTGCGATAAGAACTTTGATGCTTTCAACTAATACATTCTGATTAACAACCACACTAGAAGGCACTTCTGCAAAATTGAGAAAGACGTTAGCTTTTGCTTTTTTGAATACAGTACACATTGTGGTGCAACAGGTACGCAGTATGGCTCCCACACAGCTTCCTTGCTTCTGTGACTGACTGGTGTCATGTTCGGGCACGTGTTTCTGTCTAGCGCCCAACGATTCTGGATAAGCTACGGGTTCATTGAAGCCCTAAACTGGATAAAGTGATTACAGAAGCTGAGTGAATTAATTAATAAATACAAAGTCGTCTGGGAAACAGGAGACAGTGAAGCAGCTTTGGTGTTTATGCACTTCGTTCTTTGACAGGCAGCAGCACAGATTAAAGGCAAAAATTATTTTTAAAAAAAGGACATTTGTGAGAGCTGAGAGGCACTCAGTTACTTTCCCACTTCGTGGTACATTCTCGACTCATCTTGGCTCTACTCTGGTTTTTTGGTTTTCCATTAGTCATATTTGGTATCTAGTCCTAGAACAGGGCACTTTATCTAGTCCAATTTTTTTTAGACCAACCCATACCAGGGACCAAAATGTGAGTATAGCCAATTACAGTCAAATAAATTAGGCACCATGCAGTGGAAAAGCATAGTAGAAAGATAGTTATTGAGTCATTACTCAGAAGAGACAACTGTGGTAGTATAGAGATGTCGCTAAGGATAAACAGCACCACCTGTCACCTGTGTGTGGGCCACTTTGGCCTATTCTCTGACCCTTGTCACGCCTGTGGCTGCTGACTGTGTGTGTGTGTGTGTGTGTGTGTGTGTGATTAGTTAGTCTCCTCTCGTCTGCGTCTCACTTCAGGACAGGACATCTGGTTAAGTCAGGGTATTGATGATGGTGGCACCGCTCGAGTGGGTGTCTTATTAATCACCCACGGTTGAGCACTGACCTTTCGCTGTGAGCTCCTGGCCAAGACCCACGGCCCCTAGGGACCCCCCACTGACATCCCTCACTTCTCAACAGCTAATAACAGCCCCAGCATTAGCCCAGGATACAGACCCCTGTCCAGTCTTCAGAGCAGTGCAACAAACACATTGATCATTCAACTGAATGTGAAGCACCTCGCTGACTAGTAACTAATTCACTGACTCTTTCACTCTCATACATGCATAGTCACTCAGCCACTCACTCACATACCCACTGTTAGCAGCTGCACCAAAAGGGGTGCTATTTCTCACATACACAAAGTCTAATTTGATCTGAGTTAACACAGGGCAGAGCAACAGATAAAACACGCAGAACTACAAATTGCACCAATTCTTTTAAAGATATCAAAACCAGTCCAGACATCAAAAAACAGTCCATCTGGGTTTTCCAGCTGTGGGAGGCAACCAAAGCCCTACAGGCACAGGGAGAACACACCCCACAATTCCGAACAGTGACACAAGAGTGCAATAAAACCTGGGTTCCCAAGGGCTGTATGTCCATGAATGAAATTTCCCCTCTGTCTCTCTCTCTCATATATATATATATATATATATATATATATATATATATATATATATATATATAGAGAGAGAGAGAGAGAGAGAGAGAGAAGAGAGAGAGAGAGAGAGAGAGAGAGAGAGAGAGAGAGAGAGAGAGAGAGATTATCATTAATATTATTATTTTTAAAATTTATTTATATATTTATTTATTTTTATACGTTGGAGTGCATCTGATTTTCAGATTTTGTGCTGGATTTTATTCTTGCAACAAAGCCTTGCTTACCCAGCCGCAAAGCTCCATTAATTGAAAAGGTTTTAAGCAGCATTAACTCAGACTTATCACCGACTTACTTTGTCTGTAAATCTGAATGTATGCAAATTTATGTTGGAGAAATTGTTTTGCTGTTTTGGTTCTTGGCTGCATTTTTTTAATAACACAAAAGCAGTAGGGACCCCTCCCCACACACACACACACACAAACACACACAGAAAGATATACATAAAGACGGAGACATCAAAGTGTGTGCGGATTAATAAAGAGCTCAAAGCAGCACAGAGGCCCTCCCACAGCAAACAGCTCAGCTTTATTTATGGTAAGGCCTTATTTACATTATTCAAGGAGAGAAGGAAAAGGATGCTAATCAGCTTTTGTGTTTCCAGAGATCCTATTGTTATTTATTTATTTATTTATTATTATTTTTAAGACATCTTCGTGGCTCTCTACAGTTGTCTAAGATGGTGGGCTCATCTAACCCAAAGCTGACATTGCTGTAGGCCTGGATTACAGGTGGGATATCATCATTGGTGATTGAGGTCAGGGTCAGGTGGCTGATAAGGATAACTGTCTGGACGCTATGGCATTTTGAACAAATGTTCTCCTTCAAATATTAGCTTTTTTTAAGTTTTATTTTTTATTTTTATTTTTTTCTTAAAACGGTTGCCTTGCTTTTCCATTATTTAATGAATTTTACCTACAATCATTTGTAATTATTATTATTTTTTAATCTACATTTCTGTAGGTTTATGTATCAAAAACAGCCAATAAGATGTATTGGGTAATATGCCCTTTAGAATGATATATGTAAATTAACCTAGTTATCATTGGACGGCTTGTATAGTGCCTCACTCAAAAAACGGCCCACGCTGAAACATTCCTTATAACTTCAGTGTGAATGGGTGGAGCTTACCTTCTGTTAGCTGAATGAGCAGATTCACTGTAAAACTGTATCTGAACACCAGAACCTATACAACTGAAAAAAAGCAGGTTTGGACCTAGTACTTTGCTGTCAGAAACATTTGTCACTGTGGTGGTACCCTCGAGGGTACATGTTCAGTACCTTTAACAAAGGAACATAATTGTACCATTTTATATATTTAGATTTTAAATTGTGTTGATTCATATGCCCCAATTCATCTTCAGGGGTTATAATATTTTATTTATTTTTCCAGTCCTATAATAAAATCTTAAATATATTCCCCTCTCTTTTTGGAGAGGAGAATATGATGTATATTAAGTGAACACAACTGGATTTTAACACCACTGTTGTACCTTTTAAAGATACATTTACACTGTTTGTACCTTTAGGGACAATAATGTCCCTCTACCGTACCTTTTATCTGAGAGTGTGGGATGGGGAATTTCCTAGGAAAACTTGGATGACACCTGGAGGTGGTGTTGGGGGGTCTTGTGGACTGTGATACTGTACTGAACAAATGGTGCAGTCCTTTAGGTGAGATGTAAAACCAAAGTTTGGGGCAATTCTTTGAAAATAGGGCTGTTACCCTGGTGTACTGTTAAATCTAGTGCTGTGGTCACTTGTGCCTTAATTGTCCCCATCTTGAGTTACAGACCGTTTCCAATTACATGTCTACATCCGTTTACAGGCTTGTTGATCTGGACTGTTTACTTTGTTTGAATTTTCACTCTGTTCTTCAGGGGTCAGGACCCCCAGATTCCCACCACAGACCAGGTATGATTTGTGTGGTGGATATTTCTCAGTGCTGCAGTGACATTATTAGATGAACCTACCTCTGTGGGCCAACGTGTAGATGTAAAGTCAGAGACAGCATCATCTGTTGCTGCACAGTTTGCGGCACCTTTTATTCAATCAGTGGTCACTTGATCCTGCCCACAGGTTGCTGTTGGTTTCATATTTTTATTTTATATTGCCTTTGGGGGGTAGGGGTTCCCTGACCATAGAAGAGCTTAGTATGCAGAGCCACAGATGGACAGTGAATCGAGGGAAATGTTATAGTTGATGGGGTTTTTATGTTATTTCAGCAAAGCACAGAATAATATTTTCCATGATATTAGTGCTTAAAGAAAACAAACTTTGTCTTCAGATCCAAGACTCGTCCCTGTCAAACACATCTTTGGACAAAGGCGTATTTTCCTCGAAAGCACTCCAGCGTGGAGCACCTGTGCTTGGGAAACTTCATCTGGGTCAGAGCCTCTCTGCTGTGTGGCTCCTGGCCGGCGTTTTGGAGAACAGATTGCGTGGGGATTTTTGACAGGACGCTGGCATGGAAATACAGATTTGGCAATTAACCTTGATGTCACTGTAATTACTAAGTCACTTTAGTCAAACGAATTAATTTCCCAAAAGGACGTGGCAACAAAATTATCTCCTCTCTTCCCAAACTGAGCCAATATGGAAGCTGGTAATTATCAGTAAGGAGGAGGGAGGTGCGGGAGGTGGGGGTTGAAAATAAACAGGAAAAGCAGCTTCAATATTCTTGTCTTTAGCAGGGTGCCTCTCAGTGATGTGGCCTGGAGGTACAGAACATGAGGTGTGGATATTCTCTGAGCGCTTCTGTCAGTGTTTAGCCCCTGGTAGACAGCCTGCATTTTCCAAATGGTAGCACAGCTAAAAGAAGCCAGCACTCGCTGACAGCCATAACTTCTCTGATTGTCAGAGCTTTGCTGACAGTGCTGTGCTGTATGAAAACGGAAGTGTACCATCTGAGAAGTCTGAAGTCTCATTTGGAGACAGCCTGTAAGCTGTAGAGGCTGGTGTGTTGAAATGTGTATAACCTGAATATGAATGAGTGGGGCTAGGCTAAATTATCCAGTAGGGTTGGCTTTCATGAATTAATGAAATAACAAGCCATATTTATCAATTGTTTGATCAAAGTAAATACATTATTTGTCTATTAGTAATTTTGAATCTTGTTACAATATTTGCGCCTCTAACGTTCAGTCTTAGAAGTTGATTGCTGCCATCTTTTTTGTTCTCATTTTTTAGGACCTGCGATACAACACATGCTCATGTGTGTGTCGCTGTCCGTGGTGCTGAGGCAAGTCCACCACTCAGCACACAACGCCCTATGTTTCCTTTCTTTGTACTAACTGTCAGTTTGGAGTTTTTTTGCATGGGAAAGATATATATATATATAACTCTGAACTGGATAAGCGGTTACAGATAATGACTGACTGAATGAATGAATGAATGAATGAATGAATGAATGAATGTACATATTTTCATATATGTATTAAGATGGGGTATTGGGAGTGGGCTTTTGGTGTTTCCTTGTGGTCCTCACTCATAGCTCACACAGCTCACACTACCTTGGTCCACCTTGTAGATGTAATGTCAGAGACACTAGTTCATCTGTTGCTGCACAGTTTTAATGCAGGCTGGATATTTCTGATTGCTGGACTTTTCTCAGTCCTGCAGTAACACTGCAGTGTCTTATCCATTCATCCTTGTGTGGGCCCTGACCATTTGAAGAACATGGTGAATGGGGGGCACATAAATATGCAGAGCAAGATTACAGTGTGTAATTGTAGAAAGAAAGATGTCTGATCTGTGTATTATTTTTGTTTCAATCAAAATAAATTTACTGAATAGCCTTTCTGCTATTGGGGGCTCCTTAGTGGCTCTATCAGCAGAAGTTCCAGGTCATGCCTCAACCATTTGAGGTCAGGATTGGAGTGCACATTTTGCTTCACCCCCTGGGGGCATCTGTAGCCTTTCATTTCCTTTTTTCAGCCAGCAACATTAGGTCAGCTGATGTGTGACATCTGGGTAGTTTAGGTTCTCCTCCGATGTAAAACCATTTAGTGGCATCACATTAGTGGCAGTCTAAAATTAATTTGCGAATCAGCCTCACATGTCTTGGAGGAAGCAGATGTACTCCAACCCCCATCACCCCCAACCCACCACCAAGAAAAATTCAGCAATAACTGCGACAACAATAACAAATTACTACATACATTCTTATTGTGTACGGTCTTAAAATATATAAAATGGCAGGGCTGGCTTGAGTTTGTTGATACATGAAACAGCAATGCAATTCTTCCATAATCCATTATAATTATGTAATTACAAGTTAATAACGATGCAACAGTCACATGATCATAATAACTCTAGGTATCTAAAGGTTCAGCAAAATTTCAATCAGTGTGTTGAGTCTAATCATGGAGGTGAATAAAACAGTGCTATAACCTGGCAGTGAATGAGTTGGGTGTTAGATTTTGTGAACAGGGACTGGGACCAAAACCGTGGTTCACTTCCCATGTTCTTAATCCCCCACATCCCACTGAGGAGGGAGAACTCTCATCACTTAATTGCACACTGCTTCAATTAGTATGCAAATTTTTAATAATGGATTTTTTTTCCTCTGGTGGCATCATAATTAAGTAAAGTTATTCTATACTAGTTGGAGAAAAGGGGGTAAAAAAAAAACAATAATGGATATAAAGGGAGAGAATATGTTGATGTGAATGTTAATTAAAATAGAGCCTTTCTGTTTCACTGTTACAAATCCCAGGATCTTCCAGCGTAGCGTCTATAGCTACACAGTTTACATTAATGAGACATTGGTGCCTTCAAGCTTTCAGAGCTAAATCCAAAGCCTAATCTATTCCAGACCCTGAACTGGATGGCTTTGGTGTCCTTCGTAGGCCTCACGGTCATGTTTTCATACCCCCACCCCTGTCACCTGCCTCCTCTAATGGGTGCAAACCCACCCAAACATGAGTCATGATAAAGCAGCCAGATCTTAGTCAGAGCCTCAATTCAGTCTGGCAGCTCCTAAATGGAATTACGCGAGGAGAGGCTAAAATATTATGGTATTGACTTTATTAAAATATATTAGAGGGTGTCATTGAAGGGCCTGGTAAATTAAAGCGAGCTGGGAGGTACTGACAATGATTAAGAAGAATGGGCCCGAATGTCATTACGGCGAGTGTAGTCTCAATGACAGGTACAGTGCTGGGTGGCATGGTGGCAGTTGCCATGGGGATTTTGAGGGGCTGGGGGGTACTATGCAGTTTGGAGATAAATGTTCATCATCTGTGGCTGAAATGTATAAACACTGTCTGCTGAGGTGCTTTTCCAAGGGAGGAAGATGCCAAGTCATGTCGGAAATGAATGTATGTATGTTAAAATCCTGCCTGCAGAGGTGCGTCCATTTCTGAAGGGAGCGTAGATGTATCGTTCGCTGCCTTACATTTCCCATAATCCTGTATGACAGCACAGTCAGCAGCACTTCTAGCTGGTGAACATTAGCATATCTGTATTCTGGCAACATTGATATATACTGCTGCTTTGGAGTATGTCTCATATCATTCAGTTACAGGTGCCTTCATGTCAAAGCTTCCCAAGGCACTGACTCATTAGGCAGCAAGGTATCAAGGTTGCTACCTTCTGTTTGGACACAGCCCTAGATTCTGACAGTGTCTCCACACTAGTACAGACCACCTTCCAGTACACTACATCCCAAAATTAACATCCACAAATATCTTACAACAGGCCCAATTCTGCCACATTCTGCCACACTTAGTTACTGTTGCTATGTCTGTCAAATGTCTAGCCACCCTGCAGCATCTGTTGAACTTTGGCTAATATGCAGAAATACTCACAAACACAAAGTAAAATTTAAGAAATATCTTAATTATTATTAATAATCATGATTTTACCTGACATTCAAGTAAGAAATACATTTTTGCTTACATTTATGACATAAGTATTTTAGCTATTGGGAGTTTATAGAGGAGACTTTGAGCGACAGAACCAAATCCTAACACTAGTTTTAACATTACAGTAAGCACTAGAACTTTCTGGGGCAAAGTTACCTGCTGCGGAGGTCTTAAACAGGAGAATTTAAACTTTGCAGAATTGTGTTCTCTATAGAGGATGTGTTAATTCACAGATACTACACTATCCTACACTATACCGTGTGCTCTAACATTTGCCAGTAACTGTATATAAAGTACAGCACTTATAAGAGCTAATACAACAGGAGGTAATATAAAGCCATCTACACTTCTTTGTCATTGTCCACTTTACTGCCCTCTTTAAGCTCTGTCCTCTTACTCTAATAACCCACATGTACTTGTGGTGTTCACTTCCCTCCATGGATGAATGGTCTCCCCAAACAGAAATAGCCTGGCCATAATAGTAATAGAGCTACTTCAATGGAGTTATGTGTGTAAGACCATCCATATAGGGCTGTGGTTAATGCCTCCAGAGCCAACGCACACCTCCACCATCTTTGTAATGCAGAGGTAATCTCTAGGGATCAGGTACAGCATTAAGCTTCATCACATCGCAGAGGGGGAGAGGAGGAGATGGACATGGAAGGAGAGAAGCAGGTATGTGATGGAGTTAAAATGGAACTCTGCAGTAGCACTGTGTAAAAAATATCTATAATAACACTAATAAACCCACTCACCCCAATTTAACTCAACCCTTTTGTTTTCTTTCTACAGGTGACTGGGACATAACCAGATGAAACCAAGCACCGAAGTAAACAATGGTTGTTTATTTTTAGAATATGAATATTTAAATAAGTTTGGTTAAATATGCGTTGTATATTCTGTATAATGCTGACAAATAATTTATTATGTGGGGTGTGGGGACGTTTCTGCAAATGTTTGGATGCACTGTTTATGTATATGTGTGCTTGTGGGGTGGAATCCATCAGCAGCATCCATAGCACCCGAACACTAGAACATGCAAATCCAATGAATCTGACCGGTACAGGCTTGGGGCACTGTTCCTGGGGTCTGTGTGGATCCCAGTGCCTTGGTGCAGTGACTGGGACATTATACTGAACAAATAGGACTGTTCTTCTTCCATAAAAACACTGAACAGTTTAATAGACATGATCAAGCAACCAACCTTCTACCTAAGACAGTGGCAGCAGTCTCATCATTAGTATTCATGGTCTACGTTCTTTCTTTTTGTATTGTTATTTTTGCTTTATCTCCACTTCTCCATGGTGCCTGACCCTTGTGGTGTGGCAAAACTAATTGATGCTTAAATTGTCAAGAGATGGACAGCAAGAGATTGCTGTAGCTCCTTCAGTCTGGTCTAATGGGCACCGAGTGGAGCCAGAGGGTCAGGTCTGGGAGACATGTCAAACCAGTAAGAACTTGTCAGAGCCCAGTGATGTAGGCCCTCCCCCCACCCCCATGTGTGTGTGTGTGTGTGTGTGAGCTACAAATCGTGGGGGTTGTTTGTACAGTACAACCAGCTATGAGTGAAGGGTCAGCTCTGAACGATGGACATTGACATTTTCACTCCCGGGGTCGATGTGTTGACTTTGCTTCAATTAAATGGGAAATTGTTCCCTTTGGCACAAACAGGTTTGTGTACATGTGACTGTGTGTTAGTATGAGTGGGTGTTGATGTGTGTGTGTGTGTGTGTGTGTGTGTGTGTGTGTGTGTGTGTGTGTGTGTGTTTGTGTGTGTGTAGACATGGCAATAGTTCTTACCCCTCTCCCCTTTTCTTCTGGTCTGGTACCTTTCACCACTTAACGTGGCCAAGAACCGCCTACTAGAGCAGGAAAAGGAATTTGACTGACACACAAAAAGACCAATCACAAGTCTGCTATTTTGCCATGACGTGTAAAAGGAGGCTGTATTTGATTCACGTCGGACCAATACCAGAGCCAGTACAAAGTGATACACTTAAATCCCCATACACAGATGTACAGAAAGCCAATTGAAATGCAACTGGCAGGATCCTGACTGTGAGGCCAGCTTAACTTTATCAGACTTTCCGATTACTTGTGGGTGAAGCATATGTGGCTAAGACTAACTCCGAACCTTAGAAACAAACAGATTTCCAAACAGAGATCTCAAATGAAGATCACATTTTACTAAAAAGAGCACTTCAGATATTCACAACATTAATGAACTGAGCTCCTGTCCAGCGGTGGCGCTCTTTCACTAAGTCCACTTTCTTTTATGGAATAGAAGAAGAGTTACAAATAACAGTGCTGTTTTCTGTTAGTAATACATTACATTACACAAGAAAAAATATGCAGCAATTTCTAATCTTTAGGAGCATAGAGTTAGGTTAACAGTTATGTTTAGGGTTATAATTTAGTGACAGCATTAAACACATGCCACTGTTTGTAAAAACTTGGAGTCTACAGTTAGGTTTATGGTTAAGTTTAAATTTTAGGGTTTGGTTTAAGGATACATTTAGGTTTCTGGCTAGTTTTAAGGCAGATTTTTTGCCCCACTGATTAGACAGAAATCCATGTGAACATCCACAAATTTTACAAGTAACAGTTATATTTTGAACACACTGTGCAAATCCTGTGGATGGTCTTTTAGTAAAATATGTATGAAATCATTTTCAGACCAGGCTGTTCCAGCTAAGCTGCAAAAAGTTGTGCCCCGAGAGGCACACTACTACGAACACTCCTTATTTCTATTACATTGTGCATAAATAAAACGGTCAACTGAGGCTACATGTCACATCCTCAGAAAGAAGTCTGGATGTAGGGCCTTTATTTCCAGTAGATGCTGGCATTTTTCTGAGAGGTTTTCATGGCATTCTACTTGAAGTACATTAGTGAGGAAAAGCACAGACGCCAAGCAATTAGTTCAAAACACATGCCACTCCATTTCATCTCTGCCATATTGAATGGTGGTCCATTACTCCACAGAATATGGTTCTGCTGCTCCAGAGTGTAATGCACCTCACTAACGCCCATTTCAACACAGACATATTTATGGAGATAATACAAGCTCAACATGTACAGCTCAGCACCTGAATATACTATTACATGTAATGTCTGACGTTTGGACATATAGCATACATATGACCAGGCTTGGGTTTAGCCCTCAGAGAAAGACTCATTGTGTTTGCATGATGAATATGAAAGTTATTGCTTGCCATTGTTAGCGCCATGTATTGACAACGACAACTAATTTACATGTTCAAACATTGGGCTTACTTGAAAGGGAACGAAAGTTAGCTTATGTGACTGGAGCAAACATTTTCACTGCCTAAAAGCCTTGGTTTGGTGTTTTTCTGAGGCACTGAGGGATATCAGCATGCTGAAGATGCTGCAATGGAGTGAGAAGTAATTTTCTTTAGTAGCTTCTGGGACTCATCAGCCGTCACTTACACTGATATATCTTGATGGCAGCAATTTATCACGTATTTGATAAGTAAAAGATCAATGTTTAGCTTTTCTTTAAAGCCAGGCACAATGTGGCATTTTGGAGGCGCAACGAGGCTCTTAACCAATTTAATCCCACATTTTTTTCCAGACATATAAATATCCAACTTATATGTCATTATTAACTCTTTGAAAAAACCCATCACTATTTTTTTTAAATTTTCAAGGAAATATTTGTGAAAATGTTGGTTTTATGATTGGTCACACTTGTGACCAATGGGATGATATGGTGCATATGCATTTAACATATTTGTCCTATGCAGTCATGTACATTCTTGTATAGCCTAGCCTAGTTCCTATTTATATTCTAGTGTGACTATTTTACATGTTGAAAAACCCTTATGAATACTGAAAGCAAAAACAATAGAACATCAACATTGTTTCCTTTGTGCAACATGTATTGAAACATTCATAAATTCATTCATTCATTCATTGTCTGTAACCCTTATCCAGTTGAGGGTCATGGTGGATCTGGAGCCTACCCGGAATCACTGGGTGCAAGGCAGGAACACACCCACATACCAGCATGTGTTTTTGGACCGTGTACATAAGTTCAGAATAGTCTCCCCCTCTTTCCCCGAGTCTGATCCATTACTATCACAATCAATGAGGACAGCATCTTACTCATTTAGAGAGAAAACTGCACTTTTGCATGCCTTGTCTGAATGGTCATTTGGATCCAACATATCTAGAATTTGACTCAAAGTGAAGCCAAAAGAAAAAACATGTAGAAAATGTTGTAGAAGAAGAACTATATATGTGTATTTCTAGATGCAATGTGTTATCCCACTGGTAACTATTGTTGCCATCAACATGTTTATTCACCCCATGACCACACTAAACAATGTTTAGTAAATGAAAATGCATATATCCAAACTAGACACTTTAAAGGTTTATGTTTAAAAAAATGTTTTCAGGCATTATTGTGACCGATGTGATTAAAGGGCCTGTGTTAGTATTGAGTTGAAGAACAGACATTGCTGGAATCATTCAAACTGCTGGTAAATTTTTGTTTTGATTCTCATTCATATAGTTTTTTTGTGGTTTTTTTTTTTATTTATTTATTCATTTATTTATTTACTTACTTATTTACTAGCATACCCCCCATTTATGGTAATGTGTCTCATTAAAATCTGCCAGAATAGTCAAACAAATGCTTTACTCTTCACAAACACTAATTACAGGGTCTAATTAAGCAGCAATGGGATGTGTTTGTTTATTATTTTAGGCAGGGTTTGTTTATAATCGAAAGGCCCCAAAAAGGAGTAGTTCACTAACAACCTCAACAATAGTTTATCTCTCTATTTATATCATATTTTTTTCTGGCCAGATTATCATCTGGCCAAAGATGGTCAGTTATCTATGTCTCCCACAACTTTTTTTAGCCCCTTCCCTCAGTCATTCCATACCAGCCAGGAGATATGATCCCTTCAGCAAGCCCTTGGTCCACACCAGGGCCTCCCCCCAGTTGCCAGTGCTGGTATTCCTCCACCAGGAGGCGTCCAGGGGGCATTCTTGCAGAAGCCTGAACCAGCTCCCTTAATCCGCCGTGAACGCCGTGAATCCCAGACTGAAGAGCTCTTCACACAATCTCAGAGGCCAAGTTATTGATTTATAATATTATTTTATAAAAAAAGAATTATTTTTCAATGACCATTGTCACTCTCAGTTTTCAGTGAGCAAATGTGAGATGGATGGTCAGATATCCTTTATTACTCCAGCTTCAAGGCCACAGCATAAGCACCTCATTAATTAAAGCACAGAACTGACCACTCCATCCTCTGCCTGCAGCTGTTTTTTCACTGTGATTGTTACAGTTGTTGTTAGATTGGACAATCTTTTTAGAACACATACTCCTTACTAAATAAATAAACAATCTATTGATAAACTGCATTGTTCGATTCAACTACAACAAGTCTGAGACTGTAATGCATTCCATATGATCTACATTTGATGTGAGGGTCAAAGATAAAAGGTCAGGTGTAGTTCATTTCAGTTAGCAACATAATTGCATACGCAGCATTGTCCAGCTGTTTAGTGTAAGATTCATTCATTCATTCATTATCTGTAAGCACTTATCCAGTTCAGGGTCACGGTGGGTCCAGAGTCTACCTGGAATCATGGGGTGCAAGGCGGGAATACACCCTGGAAGGGGTGCCAGTGCTTCACAGGACAACACACACATTCACGGACACTTTTGAGTCGCCAATCCACCTACCAACGTGTGTTTTTGGACTGTGGGAGGAAACCAGAGCACCTGGAGGAAACCCACGCAGACACAGGGAGAACACACCAACTCCTCACAGACAGTCACCCGGAGCGGGAATCGAACCCACAACCTCCAGGTCCCTGGAGCTGTGTGACTGCTCACTACCTGCTGCACCACCGTGCCACAAAAATGTATAATTCAAATTAATTATATATATTATGTAGGTAGTATACTTGTAAGTGTACAATTTCAGGATTTTGGGAGTAAATTGGCTCACTTTTTAGTTTTTAAAAATAATATTAAACAAGTATACTTTAATTGTATAAGAAGTACATTTTGAGTACAAAACTAGTTTACATATAAGGTTAGTTGTTATGTGTAAATTGTGTATGAAGAAATTTAAAGTTCTGGCAACCCCAAGTGAAAATGTTTCACAGGTTTAAAAACGTTCTCTAAATCTAACCCTGTATCTAAACCCGAAATTTGAACTTAAGAGACCTGAATGTTAAATAAAAAAGGATTAAAACTAATTAGCTAGCTAATTAGCACGTTTATTGTTCTCCTCCAAGCGTGTTGAGTGACATTGATATTGGGGTAAGGACAGCGTCAAAATAGCATGATTAACCTGATTTGGAGGAAGCGTGGGCTGGCCTTCAACCCTGTAGTTTGGTAGCACTGAGTCATAAGCTGAGCTCTGGCTCCTGGATGACAATGGAATGGGAAAACGCTGAGAAAGAATGGAGTAAAACTGAAAAAATACTGAAGAAATCTCAGAAGCTGCTAAAAGTCACTGTGCTCAGCACTAGACTGACACCTGTCTAATCCTGCAGCGAGCAAGTGAGTGAGCAGCAGTGAAAATGGAGGAGGAGGAGGAACAGCAGAGGGAAGAGAACATGTTCTGAAAACAGCCAAGCAGGACAAAGGCGAACAGATTCCTGCTGTGGGCTCTTCGAAGTCTTCCGGGCTGCATCATAATGAGAATGGACTTAATGATAAAGAACCTTGACAAGTGGATTACAGTGAAGGAAAGCAGAGTTAATAACACTGTGAGACCAACATTTATTTGGATCTCTGAAATCAGCTTGTACTCTTCTGGGAAGGCTTTACACTACATATATAAACATTGCTGTGAGGACTGAATGGCATTGGGCGTTGAGAGCATTAGTGAGGTCAGCTGCTGATGTTGGAGGATTTGTTCTCATCCCAATGTACGTCTACTGCTCCACAGCTGGGGGAGGGGCTTTATGACCCACCACTTGACTCTTTGACTTTGGCATGGTAATGAATGTCTGTGACCACAGAGTGTGAACCTTGAAGTTGCTGCACTCATTTTCTACAAGGGGTTTGTCTACAAATGTTTAGGCATAGAGTATCAAAATTCAGACACTATTATTATTTCTATTTAAAATACTTGCAATCAGTCCTAACAGTATGCACTCAGAAGCTTCCAAAATATCATTTAAAATGAAAAATGCCCTGAGAAAGGTGCTGAATGCTGACAACAGTTTCTCTTAAAGTTGAATGGAATTTCTCCCCATGTTCTGTGAGGATCGCTATGAAAAACTCATCTCCAGGGGGAGCCTTGAATAATTCCGTTTCATTTGAATACTATACGTTATTATTGTTTTGTTTTGGTAGGAACGTTAGGGTATATGAGAGTGTGAGAATGGATTGATGATGCTGTATCAGAGACAGATGTGTATGCACAGTCTATCACTCAAGCGTCACTTTCTTAGAACAATGAACAAATCTAACGAGTGCCCTTGACGAACGTCCACACACACACACACACACACACACACACACACCACAGTTTCATACAATATCCATGAATAATTAAAGCGGATTAAACAAAAACCGGGATTTCACCTGTTTATCATTTTTAAAATACATCAAATAAATAGGAGCCAAATGAAAGTGAATAGTTAAAAATATGTTAAAATAAATAGTGCAAACCCTATACATACACACACACACACACACACATGAGATGTGAGGCCATTACATAGACTTGCATTCATGTAATGAGGACTTAACAAGTAGCACTGGCCTAACCCCGACACAGCCCTATCCTTAAACCTGTCTCCACCTTAAAATGTAATGATTAGTTTTGTGTACTAAGTAAATACACTAAGTAACTTCAAAAAGCAAAGTCTTCACATTACTGCAGAACTTGGCTGATAATTAAAGGTATCTCCATGGTGAGGTGATACTTGTTTTGTTTTATGTCAAGTAGATTTCTATCTGTCTGCCTTGACTATAGTCCTGGAGGACAGCGGACTAGTAAAAACCATAGCTAATGCTATAAAAAGGCATTTATTATCCCATAAATAAAGTATAATAATCTTTGGCATAACCGATTTTAAAGCTAAACTCTTCATAACACAAGAGTGATTTATTGTATAATATCAAGCTCCATCATACACTATAATATGTGAAAACAATGTTAAAATGGGTTATGGAAGTTGTATCAGAAAGTCCCACGACTAGAGAACATTAAAAAAAAAATGTCATGATTGAAATTCTGGCAAGATGTTTAAGCTATAAATTCCACAAATTAAATATATCTTTCATCTTCTCTAACCATTTCATCCCCATCAGGGTCATGGTTGGCCTGGAGCACACCCAGGATCTCTGGGTGCAAGGCAGGAACACACACCACTGGGCAATTTCACACAGCCAATCCACCTACCAACATGTTTTAAGATTGTGGGAGGAAACTACAGCACAGTGAAACAAGGATCAAACTCAGGACCCTGAAGCTGTGTGCCAGAAACAAGGAAACTCACTTTAGAAAACTAGCTTTACAAATATCTACAAATCCAGAGCTGGCATTTCTAATGCTTAAAGAAAGAGCATTTATATTTAACAAATCATTAGTGGCCTTATGAGGTTTGGTGGTCTTATGAGTCATATAGTGTACGGCTGTACGACTCACTTGATTGACAGAAAGCACAACAGGTGCATTAAGACAAATTGAGTAAATGGCTTCAAAAGTTGACTCAAGCTAAACTTTTTACTATGCTTTTTTTTCACCCGTGTTCTTTTGAATCAGCTGATACTCCGTCTTTGCTCTGCCGCATTATTTTCTTTTCCAAATTATCAATTTTTCTATTTGAATTTCAGTCACCTTCGTTTTCATCCCGACTCTCCATGCTGTCATTATTAAAAGACTTTTTAATCAGCTGCCTGATCCCGAAAGATTGTCTGCCTCCTTATTGAAGCCATTCATCAAACTAGTAAGCAGGACTGATTAAAACAAGCCGATAATGAAAGGAATAATTTAAAGTATATACGAGTGGAGAAAGGAAAAAAACCTCTGTTGTCACAGCACCTTGATTAAAATGCAATTTGTCTTTCTAAAATCCATGTAATCTCTCTTTTCGGTGACAGTGTGGCTGAAAGATCATTAATTTCTTACAGGACGCATAGGTGGTCAATTACAAAGTGCTGCGTTACATTAATGAACGTGCACTCCAGTGGTGTAGTCCTGATATATAATAAAACAAGTGGGCACATTATCTGCACATAAAGTCATATCAGCACACACACACACACAAACTCACCAGCAATAGCTTTGTTTCTTCTTTCTTGTCTATTTCTTTTTCTCTGTAATATCTGTCTTGGCGCTCTCTCATATCATTGTTGTGATTGGATATACTCAAAAGAGGAGTACAGTTCTAAAGTGTCTGAATTCTATGTAAGAAACCAAACACAAAATCAAGAGGGCTCATTGTATCCCATGGTTTCTGACTGAGGCAGACCTCAAAAACAGATTAGAACAGTCTAGATTTACGCTCAATATGTTAATGCACTGAACTAGTGATTTTTTTTTTATTTTACATATTTTTTTCCTTTTAAGAAAATGTAAGTAGTTACTACCCACTTTCCTGCTGGAGACTTTAAGTTGGTATGTGTGTAAAATATAGAAGTGTCTATACGGTGGGTGTATATTGAAATACAGCCCACTACACCATCGGTAGTAAACATGCAAAGCCGAACATGTGTTCCTACTTTGGTTGATGCCCGTTTGCATCTTTGTAGTTGACGTTGATTGCAGCTGTTATTGTGTTGTCAGTCAACAAATAATTGTCAAGAATGTGCCGCAGCAACATATCACAGGACCACCCACACTGCCTCAGCTTTTATGGTAAACATCAGTTTGCCTGAGATGAATTGTCAATTAACTGTAAACTCATTATAGGAAATGGGTGTGCAAGAAAGAAAGAACACAAGATGGTGGGGGGGTGGGGGTGGTATGTGTGGGTAAGGTCATTTCCTGAGAAACACATCAACTTAGAAGCTGCTAATTATCTACATACTGTCATGTCCATCCTTGTGATTTCTGCCATGATTAAAGTGCCGGGCTAATCAAGCGAATAACTGATTATAGCCAGCAGGCAGCAGCACTATGAGACCCTTTTGGAGGCATGCAACTCTTTGGCTTTCAAAGTCTTGTTGTTCTCAAAGAACTTCTTCTCTACCCAGAGGATGGTAAACCCAAGTACTGACGCATTTGGTGTGTTCATTCTGCCCTGAACCTAAAACTCAAGTTCAGTCTCTGGAAATCAAACCATTCAGCTGTAGAACCCACTTTGCAGACTATGGTTTCTTTTGTTATAACTGACCTACAATAGATTCGTTAATGGAATCACTGAGTGAATCCATTTAATCATTAATTTATTAATATGTAACAGCTTCATCCTGATCGTGTATTCAGCTCTGTCCATTGTTAGCCTGTCCAAATTTTTGCAGACTGCTATTCTTAATTATATGTATTGGTTAAGACAAGATCTTACAGCAATCATAATAGTGAAAAACACACACGAAATTCAATTCAACACATGAATGACTTTACTTTTGGTGAAGGCATTGCCAGATAAGCAATGGTGTTCCACAGGAAGGCTGATCCTGCACAGTTATGGAAATGCAATGAATAGTTTGGTAGAGTAGCGTGTGATGAAATGCAATGTTAAAACCTCTGTCAAAATAATAATAAAAAAGAAAACCCCAAAAAATAAATAAATATGTATTTTTTAAATGTATTTATTTATATATTAAAGTCATTTTGGAGCATTTCACAATCAACCTTCTTTGTCCAACTTCCACTAATGCCACTATATTAGGCAGCTCACTTGAAGGAAAGTGATAACTGAGTAAATGTATTTATGTAAGAAGGTACAGTATGATATGGTGGTAGAACAACTCTCTGAGTTGTAAACACCTGTCATTGCATGTATATTTATATCTGCTCGCTGTAGCATAGCAACAGTACAATGGCTGCTCTCGAAGCTGACAGCAGGGCAGTTCACTTCATGTGTGTGTCCAGTGGCCGCAGTGGGCAGGTGCAAGGGGGCTCAGACTCTCAGTGTTACATCACTGGGAAGCGTTAAGCAGGTGGAGAAAACGAGCCACGGGGTGGGTTTGGGAGATGGGTGGGGGGTCTGTGGGGTTTAGTGAGAGTTACACCTGGAGACAAAGAGTGTAAATCAGAAGCGCAAGGCAGATGGTGCTGTCCTCTATGAGCTGCTGTTATGTCACATCCATCTGGCCACTGTCGCCCACTACTCCCACACACACCGCCGCTCACACTCACACTCTGCCTGCCACACGGGAGACTAAATCACCCTCCCTACATCAACCCGCCTCCACACACACATACACACACAGACATACAAACATGCTCGCTATGTGTTATCTGCTTTGCTCACATTTTTTAAAGGAATCGTTTATTTATTTAATATTTGACAGCAGTTAAGTGTAAATAACCAATACATGGGAGACATAACAACAAAAGGAAAGGTAGGATAAAGAAATGAGTTAAGGAGGGGGAAAACAGGCACAGATTTCACCTCAATATCTTTGATTATATTCTTAGAAGCTGAAATTGAGCTGTCCATGCTCCAGCCATAAAATACATTCTTGTTGCAAGTTTGGGCAAACTTCACAGAGGAGGAGTAAAAACTGAACTCGCGGTCAGTCAGGGTCGTTTCTAACCAATACAAATGAAAACGACACTGCCAGAATAAACCTGCAGTGAAAAGGTCACTGGCGGTGAACTTGTCAAAATGAATAGTATAAGAAATGATAGAAATTTGTTTACTACAGGCGCAGTGTCTGCCTGCAGCTTGAAAGTTCCTCCCCACAAGCTGACGATTGTTTTTTCCAAACTGTTTTTGGAACACACCAGTTTTCTAAAAGTGGGATTACTTATCCATGGTTTTGACTACTTATGTCACTCATAAGTCTAAACATAAAAACAACATGGACAGTTAACAAGATTAAACCCTGGACTCACTGGTCTTTGGGTGATAGATTGATGAATCAATTACAATAAACATGATTTTGTGGTTTAAAACTTTAATACTAATGTAATTGTACATCATAATTTACAGTTTCATATTCTTTTATTCATGTTTTACTATACTCATTAGCTCATCTGAAGTAGTAATCCACCTCTCTCAAATTTCCTTGTTAAAAACCTAAAGCTTTATTGGAACAATGGGTAGCATTCATTCATTCATTATCTGTAAGCGCTTATCCAGTTCAGGGTCGCGGTGGGTCCAGAGCCTACCTGGAATCATTGGGCGAAAGGCAGGAATACGCCCTGGAGGGGGCGCCAGTCCTTCACAGGGCAACACAGACACACACACACATTCACTTACACATACGGACACTTTTGAGTCGCCAATCCACCTACCAACGTGTGCTTTTGGACTGGGGGAGGAAACCGGAGCACCCGGAGGAAACCCACACGGACATGGGGAGAACACACCAACTCCTTCCAGACAGTTACCCGGAGCGGGAATCGAACCCACAACCTCCAGGTCCCTGGAGCTGTGTGACTGCGACACTACCTGCTGCGCCACCGTGCCGCCCATGGGTAGTATTTTTATATTAAAATAATCATTGTGATGTTTCACTGATCTGTATGATGTCCAAGCAATACTTACACACATGCACTATATGTGAACTATACGTGCAAGTTCAGATTTATACAAATGTATTGTTATTATCATATAATACACATCGTGAAACATATTTTCCAGTGCAATGCAAGTTTTGTATCATGTTATTTCACACCTACATGCAATACACTTTTCTTATATATGTGCAATACAAGTTTTATGCACAATTATTGAATGTAAAAATTTGAAAAATATTATTCTGTTTAGGTTACTATTAATATAATGTTCACATTGTTTTTATTGTTGCTGTTTTTTTTTTATTGTTGTGTGCCTTGCTATACCTATGCTGCTGTAACTCTGTACATTTCAAAAGAAAGGATTTTCTTATCTGTAGAATAGAGCCTCTGTTGTTGTTGCTCCAGACTCAGCACAACAGAAACTGTTGTATGTAACTTGTGGAGGACGGTGGAAAACACCCCCACTCCACACACAAAGAGGATTACACTCTGTAACTTTGAGTCCAGGAGCAAAATACCAAACATTATCTACTGTTCCTTTGATACCCAGAGGTGAAGAAAATGTCCCTGTTTGATTAATAAAACCATAACCTGCTTCATGTGAAAACATTATGAGCTTGAGTGGGATTTATGTTTTGTAAAGCTTGTCCAATTTGGAAACTGTTGCTATAGAAGAGTATGTTTGAGGGCAGAACTTGGCTAGTTGGGTTTATGTAGTTTTAATGTTTTGGCCAGTAATATCTTATGCTGAAATCCCCAGCAGCAGTAGATTTTAAGCATCTTTGCTGGTGCCACGTCCATGTGGTTGCAGAAATTCCCAGCAGGAACCCGAGGCTGTGTTACAATGAAAACGTTAGCACAAGCAGGATCACGCGCCATTAAGTGCATATGGTGCGCTTTGCTGCAGTTACTTCTCCTTGTCTGTGCCATTTCTCCATTGACCTCAAGGAGGATACGAGCGAGAGGGGGCATCTGGACACATTTACAACTGCGGCTCGCGTCTCGTATCAAAGCAACATCACACTTCATCCCTCTGGAGATCTCACTGACGATGCCCCCATCCACACACATCCACCCACACACACACACACACACACACACATGCATACATCCACACACACACAACTATGACGGATCATATTTGATTGGAACTTGCAGTTGGGGGGCAGGATTAATCTGGCCCCTGTGTGCTGAGGGTCTATGCTGGGACCCCTCCAGGGACCGAGGAGCAGTGAGGGTACCAATCCGCCAATGCAGGGGTGTGAAATCACACTGAAATGTTGTCCCACAAACAGCAGTGCAAAACACTCATAACAGCACATTAAACATTCATGAGATGTGTGTGTGTGTGTGTGTGTGTGTGTGTGTGAGAGAGAGAGAGAGAGAGAGAGAGAGAGAGAGAGAGAGAGAGAGAGAGAGAGAGAGAGAGAGAGAGAGAGAGAGTTTTATGTCAGCAGCTTGCCTATTCCCTGAGTTTTGTCCGACTATTAAACTTTATCTTTATGAGACCTGAGTCAGGTAGTTACAGCACATGTGCTTAAACAGCTAAATTTAAAATAAATTACATTTCTTAAAGGACCATAGTTATTGTATACACGTTTTGTTGCCTATTGTTGTATATTTAAGAATTATATATTTTTGTTTCAGTGCATGTGCACATTAACATCAGTAAATTGAGAAAACCAACCCATAACTTGTAAAATAAAACCACAGAAAAGAAGAAAATAAACTTTAGAATAGTCCAGCCCACTTGACTGAGCACTGGACCTGTGTTTATGCGACAAGGTTAAACATAGACAAGGTTAAACTGAGCAAAACACAACAGAGAAATGAGCACTGATTGATGAAAACAAGAAGGAAGAAAAAAGAGAACCAAGTGAAAATGGCTAAAACCCACAGCTTCTGTTACTGAGCTCTCGCTGAACTTCTCATTTGAAGGAGCAGGTGCTGAAACTGGTCGTTCAGAACAGGGGAGAGCGGCGATGTGGTGTTTGATCCCTCTGGTATTTAGAACCAAGTATGTCACAAACAATTAATGATGACCCCAGGGAACTGTGATATTTTGTGGAAAAGGTATAGAACATGTATCTTCTGTCATAACATTACAAAGACATCAGATTTATTCATATTTATTTTTTTTTTGTACATTTGAATGAAAATATTTTTAAAGACAAAGTTTAACCCCTGTTTACACTCTTTGCCATTGTGAACACTTCATAGTTCTAGGCTAATCCTATACATCCACTTGGATTGTTTCCATAGACAGACACCTGGCACTGTGCATGGGTTTCTCTAGTTATGATATCAAAGTGAATAATCTGGTGTACACAAAACAGAACCAAATGAGGTTCCGTTTGCTCATCCAATGCACAATCAGCTTGCTTGTTCAACCAAAATTTGTTTGGCCAGTGTTTTACTAATGTGATTCCATCCTCCTGTTTAAAACACCTGTTGGTGTGGGAAGCATATCCCAAGAATAAAGTGTGATGCGTGTGCTGTGTTTTCTTGTGTGTTCCTGTTAGAAAAGACCCCATGCAGATACCTTCAACAGTAAACCTAAAAGAAAACAAAGGGAACCATGTTCCTTAGTGGCCTGTTTGTGTTGCTCTGTAGAACTGATCCATGTCTTGGAGATGTTATGCCACAAACCTGAGACAGGCTGAATACAACATTCCTGATTGAATAAAAGTTATTGTAACTGTTACTTTCGCATTTGACTTTATTTACATCTCATTGACCAAAGCAGAAACAGTTAAACTCGGTTGTTATAGCTCTTTAAAAGCAATGTTAACACAGCATCAGCAGTCCAGGGTGTTTAAACTACAGGAGTTGTCTCATTCAGCCTGTTATTCTTACTGTGGAGGAATGCGTGTCATACTCAAACTGCTTTAGTACTGTACAAATTGAAAAGATAATTTGCCAAAATCCAATCTTCTACTTAGAGCTGAAATGGTGTAATCATAGAGTTTTGATCGGTGGCCAGCTGCCGATTAATACGTCCACCCATGAGAGCGAAGATATAAAAAGAAAAAGCAATTGCGAGAGTGAGTGAAGGGGAGCTGGTGTAAAATCTCTGCTGGGGGATATGCTATCTGTCACAGATATAAATGTGCCTGTTGGGAGCACTGAGATTTTTTTCTCCTGCTCTGGAGGCCAGCAATACATCCATCGAGACACTTTCAGATTCCAATCTCCACAAACAAATATCCAGAAAACCAAATACTCATCTGATCTATCCATGCTCCACCTACATATCATCGCCGTTGATGCCTCCATTTTTCTCATTTTCTTTATTGAAAACTTTTTTGTTTTTATTTTTTTTAACACATGGGTTATTAAAATTTCATGATTGTAACAAACCAATAGAAATGCTTCATTTTCAGTCTATGTTCCATTAACCTTCAAACAGTAAAATTACTAACACAAGGTTTCAGCGCAGCTTCATATTTCGCACGATGTGATTTTTCAAACATTTGCAAAATAAAAGTCTTCAGAATTTAATTAAATACTTCAGATTGAATATTTAAAAAATGAATTTGTGTGCTATGATTCTGCATTATGTGGAAAGAAAATGTGCCCAGCCTGCTCGTCCACTCTGGCAACAATGTTCTACTCTTAAAAATAAAGGTTCTACAAAAGGTTCATTGAGCGATGCCATAGAAGAACCACTTTTTGGTTCCATAAAGAAGCATATTTTGTTTTAGAAATGTGTGTGTGGATAAACTTTTTAAGGGTTTAAAAATCTATTACTCGTTCTTTACCAATTTAACATGTTAGCAAAGAAGTTTCTTTTTTTGGAACCAAAAGTGGTACTTCTATGACATCGCTCAAAAAACCTTTTGTAGCACATTTATTTTCAAGAGTGCAATGTTTTTGTGAATGGAGTGGTTCAGTTTTTAATCCATATTCATTTGTCTTAATTACATCCGGAACTAATTAAGGGATTTTCACGGAGATTCTGCTCTCTGGGACAGTATGTTATCCACTATGCTGTAAAAGACATAAATACACAGCAGAAAACGGTTACAGAAAAGTCACGTGAGTGAGAAGAGTGCTCTCCCTGGATCCATTTCACTGTCCAGTGCATAATGATGGAAATCATCACGGACAGCCTAGTGGTGGGTCGAAGTGTTTGGACCCCCACTGACTGCTGCAGTCAAGCACATGGCAGGGGGTGTTTATACAGTGTGGTGAGAAGTAATCGTGTTGGCACACACACACACAAACACACCCATACACCCACACTGAGGGTAATGTAGGTTGATTACTGGGAGATGACCAGTGGATTGTGAAGGGCATCAGTGTCCCAGGCACCAGCTGCTCGCTTTTCTTCTCCATTCAAAGCTGGAAAGATGGGGGAATGAAGAGTGTGTGGGAGAAGCAATAGTAAATGTGCTGAAGGCTCCTCTAACATCAGCGAAGGCCAGAGAAACGCTCATGTCCTTATGAAAATATGAATAGAGTATAAATCCCGAGTGTGTAAGTGGCTGCTCTTCTGCTGGCGTGAATACACCAATTGCACAATTACTCCTGAAGAGGCTTTCAGTGCTTTAAGTGTTTTTAAGAGCTGTGGAAGTTAAAATAATATGAGCTGAATTGCCATAACCAAACACACTCAGAAATATTGCACTTTTTTTTTATTATTATTATTATTCCGCTGCAAAAACAGATCTCCTCAGCTTGTAATAAGTTCCCCAAGGTTTTGTGCAATTTTTAGTGAAATTCAGTTTTGGTATCAACATTTTAAGCAGTGAAAATAGATTCTGTGAAGTAGTAACTCAAGAATTTGGTGATTCACTTTTAATGAACACTAAATACCTCATATATTTTTGCATGGGTGTGCAACAGTGTCGCTGTCATATAGCTCCAGGGTTCTGGGTTTGTGGGTTCAGTCCCCACCCAAAATCACTGTCCGTGAGAAGTTTGTGTTCTCCCTGTCTCCTAATGGGTTTCCTCCAGGTGCTCAGGATTCCTCATACAGTTTATAAGAAGAAAAAATCTTGATGGGTCAACTGGCAAACAAATGACTTGGCAAATTAATTGTTCTTATCCCACTGGTTAGACAGGATGGCCTCTTTGTGCTACATCTATCTTCAATGTGAGTAATAATTATAAAATACCAAATATATATAATTATAATTTTTGGTGTGGATGTGACATTCTAGAGAGAACCTGTAACTCCTGAATCATATGAGGATCCTCATTTACATTAAATGATAAAGTTTTTAGAAAGCCAGAGATTTTCTGTTTCATTGAGCCGTTTGGCATTTAGCTTTTTGTAGTGCAGCACTGTACCCCTCACTGGTTTGACAGAATTACTGATTAATGATTTTTATACTTCTCTCACTATAATACCCAGCATGCATTACCCAATATACAACATACAATCACTGATAATCTCACTCTTCTAACTGCAGCGTTTAACTTGGTGTCCTTTTTGTCTAGAGAGTATTTTCTCTTATTTGACTAATCTGGTTTCTCCATTAGAATTATGATTTTATTATTTGGTTTTAAAGCTGCACTTTTTGGCATCAAAGCTTCTGCTTTCACAAAATAATAAAAGCCACCACCTTTAAAAATTGATCAAAGTTTAATTCCTTTATTTTAACTGCACATTTTTATTCAGGAGACTAATGCTATAGCAAGGTGACATGTTTTCAATGGATGTTGCCATGGTTACAGTTTTTATTTTGACTGTAGTCTCTTTAAGAGTGAAAGGTAGCCAGCTACATAAGTAGCTTAAATAACACTGTCAACAAATATCTACTCTTAAGCTCCTTTCCGATAGGATTAAGTTTACAAGAGCTTCTGGGGGAATTTCTTCTTTTACCGGTGCTCCTCTGTGATTTTGTCCAGATCAGCCATGGCGCTGTTTTTCTCCATCCACCTCTGAGAAATTTACAGGCCTAAATACGTAATGGTTTTTATTTAATTCAGGGCTGGTTTGAAGATTTGAGGCCTGTTTTGATGCAAATGTTAGCCATTTTGGATGCAGATGCCTCCTTACTCTGGAAGAAAAAAATCTAGTTTGTTTACTCTTGCTTTTCTTCAGTGGAAGCTGAGAACGCATAAAGCCAAACAAACCCTAAAGCTAGCATGACCAGGCTAGGTTTGGACACCCCTGCAGCCGAACAGAGCTGAGAGGTGGCCCATGACTAAAATGTAGTCTGTACCTATGTGACATAGTGTTAGAAACCCCAGGACATAAAGGCTGACCCAACATGCCAAATGCTTTGCTGAAAAAGGTGTTGTTTCCAGTCGAAACCCAGCAGCAGCAGGCAGTGGGAGAGCTCATGCCACTCCTGGAGCAAGAATGCTTGTGAAACACCAGCAGTATGATCATGGGGGCTGCGGTGCATTTCAGGAGAGGCAAAGGACCTGGGGGCTGCAACCTGTTGTGAGGGTTGGTGGGAAATACAACACACTAGAAACTACAGTAATCATTTTCAAGCCACCAGGGTGCATGAGTTTCACCACTGAAGGCACTTAATTTCAAACATACCCCAGTCCCAACAGGGTTTTAACCAACAAACTTGTCCAAATCACATGTTTAAACAAATGTAAATTAAATATGTCTATTAGCTTGACTTTGCCTGAACGACTGCACAAATGTAGGAACCAGAACAGGTCATTTCCATCAGGTGTCCATGCAATACTTACCCTGGCATTTCTTTACCTTTTTCAGCTGAGCTTGCAGAAGTGTACTCAGTGAGGCGGCTCAAACACATCAGCCAGTGGGTTTCCAGGCACCTTGGGGTATCTTATAGCTACAGAACCTTAAGGCCGAGAGGCTCCAGCTGGTGCACTTCAGAGAAAGAAAGAATCAACATCCCTAAACCTGCTGCAGGAGTGTGGATTATTTTTCAGGAGGTAAAAAAATAAAAAAATAAATAAAAAATGTGCCCGCTGTTTACTCAGATGTACAGTTCCTAGTGTAGTTATTACCTTTGATGTGACAATGTCAAAACAAATTTGTGAGTCATATTTAAGGCGAGGACAGAAAGTGAAGGCTAACTGCAGACGACAGCACTTCCTTGTGGTTTCTTCCTCTTACACTCATCATTTACATGCTTACATTACATGGTATTGTTGTAGTTTTCATTCCTTAAAGCTGGAAAGTTCTAGACACCACGTAAAACCTTATTCTACACCAACAGAATAAAAGCTATCAAACAAAACATCCATATGATATTTGTCATGCAGAAATGAAAATGAACGTGCCTGTACTCGACAAAAGATGCAGCACAAAATTAGAAAGTCTCGTTTAATCACAAACATCACAAAAACCTAACTGGGTTGATTTATTTCACACTAAAAATATAAAATTTCTGATTCTTTGTGAGCTTTAATCAAAATAGAATTAAGTTTTCTTCTGTTAATTCAAACAAATATATACTAAATTTAATACATTATTAACCAATGATATGACATTTCACTCTTCATCAGAAGACCAGTATCACTGGCTGAATTTTGTAGTTGGGTTGTTTGTTACTAATGATCATGAACGCTTTCCTTACAGTGGTTACGATTTGTACATTTTGAAAAGGGTGGTAAAACAGAAAGTACAAGGTTATGTTTGAGGCATTTCATGCCGGACTGATTCAAGAATCTAACTGAATATAAAGTGGGATTATCCCCCAAAGACAGAAACGGCAGTACCATCTGTGTACTCTGTTCCGTGGACTGAAGGGAAGTGGTGAAAGTATGCTTAAAGGCCTTATAAGATATACGAGAAAGTTAAAACACTTCACGAAGATAAAAAGAAGTCAAACTGAATCAGTTGAATCAGACGTCTGACTCATTTGAAAAGAACAAGTTGAAATAATCAATTCATGAAAAACAAATCACTATCCAATCAAATCTTGAGAGAGAAAAAACAAGCCCCACCCACAATTTTCCCTCCCAGTGGTGTTGATTCACTCTGAAACATATCACATTAAGGAAGTAAAATATGCTCTGGTTTGTGTTTCATGTTGAATTTAAAATACATTATTAAAACTAACAATGTTTTCGGTGAAGTTGCCAATTCAGAGATATTAAGGTTTGTTATATATCAAGTGTAGTTAGGCAGACACTTAAAAGCAGGTGAGCATTGATTACAATTCCTTTCCATGTTCTTCTCTTGTGTTTTGTACAGTGTCTTTTTTAATTGTTCCATTTGATGCTCAGTGAGTTGAGGACTGTTCCGCTGGGACTTGTCTCTGTGCTCTTGTGATTCTCCTTTAAAAGCCATTAACTTGAACAGGTGCATTCAGCTGAAAACAGTAATCAAACAACAAGAGTGAGGAATGGGAACCACAATGGGTACAGAGGGAGTTTCTAGAAGAACAGCAGTGCTGGGTCTGGTGGTATTTTTTATTTTATTTTTTTTAATGTTTTTATATATTATTATTTTATATACATATTTATTTATTTATTTATTTATTTAATTATTTATTTATTTATTTATTAACTGTATGTCATCATTCCTGTTCTTTTCTAGATGCAAAGCACCTCACTCACTCATATACACACTCATTCACTCATTCACATTCTCATATGCATTCTCACCCATTTACTCACTCACTCATACACATACTCACATAATTACACAGTTACACATATTCTCTAAAACACTCACTGATACTGGTCACCCAAATACATACGTACATATATACTCACTCACTCACTCACTCACTCACTCACATATATATATTCACTCACTCACTCATATATATATATATATATATATATATATATATATATATATATTCACTCACTCACTCACTCGCATATATACTCACTCACTCACTCACTCACATATATATTCATTTACTCACTCACTCACATATATATTCACTCACTCACTCGCAAATATACTCACTCACTCACTCACATATATACTCACTCACTCACTCACTCACTCACTCACATATATACTCACTCACTCACTCGCTCACATATATATTCACTCACTCACTCACTCACTCACTTAGACATACTCACCAACCTTTAGAAATAGCACCACAAGGAGTGCAATTTATCACCAACTCAATCAACTTCACATCAGTGAAGCTTTCTGTACTTGTTATTAGAATAAATTCCTGAAAGATACAGTGACCTTTGGCCTTTTGACCTAAAACAAATTCTATAGTGGTCTTTATTTACAGGGAGATAACGACTGGATAGTGTCTTATTTTTATGATCGTTATCATAAATCAAACAACTGAATGCATTTCCTAGTGATTCTACCACAGTTAAGGAATGGCAGCAAAATCCTAAAATGCACCAAATTTCAGCAGATAATTATTATTAAAATAAAAAATAAACTGTTCTTCACACAAACAGTGTAATGTACAGTAAACTACGGCTACTGACCAACACAACAGTCAGAGACTATTATATTAAGGGTACATTTTTTTAAACATTATGATCTCAATACAGAATTTAGTTAATGAGTCATAGGTTCATATATATGAGTATTTTTACAACAGTTTCAGCTAATCAGATATTAGACGTTTTATAATGCTGAGATTTGCATAATTGTTGCACAATATAGTGTTATAAAGCTCCCGCATTGTATATTTCCCCCTGCAGAATTTTTCTTTAAAGATCATGTTTAATGTCTGGGCTGATGCTTATTATCGGGATCAGTTTTGATGACCACTTATTGGACTGCATGGCTGTGTCACCGTCCATAAACGCCTTCAGAAATCAGTTTCCATCCAAGAGATTATAAAGCAAAAACATTTAAACCTTGGAAAATGTTTGACCTCATTGTGTCACTATCCATTCCAGACATATTTCAAAGTGCCACATGACTTTGCACAATAAAAGTCCTTGAATGAACTCCTTCAGACATGAGAAAAAAAGAAAAAAAAAAAAAAACTAGGGCTCCTCATCGGAGCAGTGGTCTAATCATTGAACCTATCACAGAGAGATCCCTGATTTGAGCCCCAGTGATGCCTCAGCCATATGAGCCTGAATATCTTCCCTCATTGAGAGCACAGTGCAAGCCAGCACAGGCATCTGTTAGCTGGTATTACAGATGTGGACAGTTAGCACTCTCCTCAAAACATGTTGAGCTGTCTAGTAGTGTTGTGTTAGCAGTAGTTTGAAAAAGAGGTAGCTGACTTTAAATGTATTAGAGGACGCAGGTGCAAATACTCACCCTCCCAGTGTTCATTTAAAAAAATATGTACTGATGTCAGTAAACATTCTTTAATATATTAAAACTGATTTTGGAATGTATACGTATCGCCACTGTCCAATCAAAAACATGCATCTCCAAATTAGCAACTTCACAGTTAAACCTTAAATTTCACTGGAAGTCCATGCAAAAAGTTTTTATTCCAAGTAATTTTGGAGCAATTCTATTGGTCCAATAATCATGAAATTTTCATATGATGTGAAGCTGCTGTGTTCTAGTAATGCTGTAAACTAAAAATGGACCAAAATGGAGATACATGTTTTTGATTGGACAACAATATGCAAATAATTGTTTTTTTTTTTTTCTCACTGGAAGTCTGTTTGATGAAGGTGCTTGTAGAATGTACTTAGCTCTGAGTGGGATGGTCAGACATTAATAAGCATATGTATGAAGTGAGTCATGGATGGAGGAAAGGTTCAGGCAGTGGACGATGGAACATCTTCATGCAGATTAAAGGGACCGGTGACCTGAGCGTATGGAGGGAGGCTGATAATGTGATCTGCCAATTTGATTTGCTTTGACAGCCAATTAAATCTGGCGAAACATGGATGTTGATCTATTTTGAGAAGGCGTTGTAATTGGTTAATGAGTTATAAGAGAAAGCTTCTTGATCTCATTTTGGTGCTTAATTAACCTTGAAGTTGGAGATTTCCCTTGGCTGGGGGGCACAAGGCTGGATGGGTTACCTTGTGAACCCTTACTCATCCCTCCCTCCCTCTCTCTCTCTCTCTCTCTCTCTCTCTCTCTCTCTCTCTCTCTCTCTCTCTCTTTGTCTTATAATGTCAAATGGATTGTCTGCTCTCTCTTTATCCCCCTCTCCATCTCCTCCTCTCCTCTGTTGCTGTGCTTTGGCCTTGGTCGGGCTGCCACAGGACTCGTGGATGATTGATGACCCGGCCGTCCGCCTTAAGTTAGCCGACTGAGCAACTGAGACAGCTTTGATAGAAGTGTCCAGCTGAGCTGGCAACTCAGACACTTTAATGGCACAAGCTGCTCTCTCTCTCTCTCTCTCTCTCTCTCTCTCTCTCTCTCTCTCTCTCACACACACACACACACACACACACACACACACACCTTCTCTCTCCATTGTCCCTCTTTGTCCATTCTCTTCCTTTTCTTATTGCTCTCTCTATCTCTCTTGCTCTTTCTCGCTCTGTCTGTCTTTGTATGTGTCTGCTATTTATGTGTGTGTGTGTGTGTGTGTGTGTATGTTTTGTGAAGGTTAGTTTCACTGCAGAACAGTGTTTATAAATAGAAATATCAGGGCAGTGAAGGGTGCAATAGGGGGCAAGATGGTCTGGGTTTACCTTGTGAGATTGCTCTTTCTCTCTCTCTCTCTCAGTTTCTCATGCTCTTATCCTTTCTGAATATCTCTATGCTCTTTTTCTTATTATTTTCTCCATTCTCTTCCCTTCTCACCACTCACACGTCTCTCCTTATACCTTCATTTCTGTCTCTCCACTTTGTTTCTTTCTCTTTGTATATCCTTTCTCTCCTTTCTCTCTGATATCAGAATGACCCATATATGGAGCCCTGAGGAACCCCCTTTAGAACGATTCCGTCTCAGAGCCTGCCCCCCTCAGGTGGTATGACCCTAACTAGACTCTACTGTCTAAGGCTGACTGAGCCAAGTAAGTGCTACACACACACACACACACACACATATATATATATATATATATATATATATATATATATATATATAGTATATGCATGTGATTGTGAGTTTTTGCATGTGTATTTGTGTGTGTGAGTTTGGTGCAGAAATAAGAACATTTCCTGCGGCTCTGAACCACAGTGGATATGCTGGGCTTCCCGTCAAATCGCCTCGAAAAAATAGGTTTGGGCCCACCACGGCCAGACCCCCATTGCAGAGAATCCCAGGTCTGATTCAGACCCTCAGGCAGCTGTGCTTTTACCTGCAATTTGAACTGTTTCAGATGAATAGAAAATTACAACAGAGAGTGGGCTGTATTTTACATCAGGACGGAGAGGTGAATGGTGCAGCATTTAGAATTGTTCATGAAGCAAGGTCAAGTCATAGCTGGGCCACTCATTTCACCACTCTCAATGACAAACAGAAATGCATGACTGCCTTTAAAACAATATATACCCTGCATGTATTCACAAACTCAGTTATCTTTTAGGGAACCCTTACTGCATTGTGCAAAATCCTGAGATCACCTTTCATTCTTTCAGTGGATCAGACACAGCAGTGCTGCTGGAGTTTTCCAACACTGTGTCCACTCTTTTAGACACACATTGTTGGTCCACCCTGTAGATGTAAAGTCAGAGACAGTAGCTCATCTGTTGCTGCAGAGTTTGGATTGCTCTTAAAACGTCATCAGTCTTCACTCCAGCAGTGACACTGATCAGCACTGCTGTGTCTGTTCCACTTGTACTAGATCCCTTCCCCAAATAATATCTGCTCAGTGGTGTTATTATATGGCTGATTTCACAAGGTGTAAAAATGATCCTGGGGTTAAAATAAAATCAGGGTTTTGATATCATACTGATGAATTACGTTATCATAAATGAAATATATAACTACAGAGATATGCAGAGGACCTGCTGGGTTCTTGGATCATGTAAATGTATATGATCCAAGAACCCAGCAGTGTTCCTGGCATGTAGTCATTAGGCCATTACAGTAATGGCTCCTTCGGTCCTCTGAGGTGAGTTTTATCGTGTCTTTGCGAGCTGCACATTCCCTGCTCCTCTGATGTCAGAGAAGTAGGGTGTGTAAGATCCTTAAAGACTTTAGCCCTTGCCAATGCGCTTGTTAATATTCCCATTTGGAGATCCTTTAAAAACGTGATGAATGATTCTGAAACACGCCGCTGACAGCGTAGATTAGCCAACATTCATCAGGGTCCTGAGCACTCCTGTACTGCGCTGGAAAGAAAGTACTCTCAGGCAGGAAAATGAACACAGAAAATGCTGCTGTTAATAAAGTATAATTCGTTACAAAAATGTGCACCAAAGTCTCTAAAAAAAAGGATCCTCAAAGAACCCCTTGAACCTTAATTTAATTACATCCTTTTTAGGTTTATGTCAATTTCATACGTGTTAAGCCTTAGGGCTAAAGTCTGGCCAGTGTTTATTAGGAAATGTAGTGGTGGACTTGTCTATCAGTAGAACAGTGGAAGAGATCTGTTTGAAATAATTGAAAATCATGTCTATCTGCTCCTACACAATTTAGGACAGTTTCCTGGACAAGGATAAAACTATATAACGTACTATGTTTTCTTTTAAATGGCAATTTTCTATCCAAAATCTTGTGTAATCCTGAACTAAGCTTAATCCCTTTTTGTGAAACCAGACATTTTATTTTTTCCAGAACCTCTGGAACATAAAGAACCCTCAAAAAACGTCCCATCGAGGTTCTTACACTCTTAAAAAGGTTCTTGATTAAAGACAGTGGCAGTGGTTTGGTACCAGAAATGTTTCAATATTTGCACGATATTTTGCAAGTTAAAAAGGTTTGGGGAAAGTGTTATATTATGTTCTGTATTGACCCATTTGGTAAATAATTCTATGAAGTAAAAAAGTTTATATTGTTAGGATGACCAGCTTGTAATGATAGAAGAACCCATGTATTTGATCCTCATGAACAGTTCCTATGCAGGCACTCTGTCATATCCAACACACCTTGTTTCTTCTTGGAATCCCATTGAAGTGGAGCTGTTATTATCCTTGTATTTGTCTGTCTCCTTTCTTTATATTTTTTTCTCCCTTCAAATGGAGATTCCCCATTGTGCTGTATGCCTGTTTATTGACAGTAGAATGCCTCCTGTAGTGTCATTTCAGTGACTAGCTGGTGAGCTAACAAGTCATGAACATCAGAATCCCAACTACGAAGGGAAGCTTGTTAAAAATGGCTCTATCTCTCTGGAACGTCTCAATCGGTGGAACTCATTGCGCTCGGTTACATGTCACTCTTTCAGGTGAGTAGTGAGCGGGAGGGAACCTTACAAAGATATTCTTGTCATGCTGTCTTCTTTCTGAACAGCGGTAGGTCTACAAAGCGAATGAAGCCAACACCTTGGGTCCTACTACCACTTTACCTGCGACGAACTTCCTCTCTCTCAGTGTCTTAGAACTGCATTTGGCTCCGGCACAACCTGCATTACTGTAATGGGCCTGGCAGAAGGTCTATAAGATATTTATAGTCTATTATATCTGCTTAAGGGCAGGTAGTCTGTGCAGTGTAAATAAAGACAGCTTTTGTAGAGCACTGCCTGTGCACTGTTCATATCTTGTTTATATAAAGATAAATATTTAGACTTTTACAATGGCTTTAATCATTATTTGACATTTTTATATAAATATAATTTCAAATCCTTCAATGGAAAATGTAAATGTAACTACTATGTTATTAGTATGTGTGCATGTATAATTACATTGTAATAATCATGTAAGGTAGAACAGCTATCAACCAAAACATTCATAACAACCCTAAACTTTTTAGGATTAATGACCAGTGTTCCTGCTTTATGTAAAACTCTATTTTAACTGCTGTGACAGCTTAAATGCTTTTATAATAGGCTACTTTTGATCAATAATTTAGAAGACACTTTAATTTTACGTGCACTTTTATTGCCCTAGCCAGTCAGCATATTCTCCACAAAACTTTCAAATGAAACTCTTTGTCATTAAGTACAGTTGGCTCCCCATCCCACTCTGGGATTCTTCATCACAGGACAATGAGATAGAAATTAGTCTCGTCCTGGAAAGCTTCATGCGAACAATGCTGCTGCTGTCTAATTCAGATCGGCTTGGGTTTGAGGCTCGTGGTAATCTCCAGATTCTCTGTGCTTTCTGCCCTCCCCTAACTTCATCAGTGAAGCGTGAATGTATGTGGGGGATTGCCCCCTTGTTCTATTACACCCCACCCCTCATTCTTCCCCAGAAATAGAAGGCTCAAAGAGCAACTCTTTGCCATTGTTGGAGCGGATGTAGCTACAGCGGTGTGCTGCTGGCTGCTAGATTAATCCTCTTTGTCAGGAGAGTGTCTCAGTGAGAGGCATAATGCCTGTCTCAGATGTGCTAGTCGTGCCTCTGCTTCTGTTGCTGCTTCCGTTGGAAGCACTTGCCTACATTACAGACTGAAATAGCATCCAGTGCAGTCATTACTGAATATACTGGTCATCTGACCCCATCTACGGGTCTATGCAAATCAGAGACGTCCTATATCTGTTACATTTCTACAGATACTTTTTTTCAGGACATATTGCATGAGATATTCATAATAATATTCAGAAAAAAAAATAAATTAAAAATACAACTGAAACAGGAAAATGGAAATGGATGAAAAGCTAATTCAACCATCACATCTACAGGTTTTTTTCTTTTCTACGCATTCTTGAACTCAAAAGACAATTAAATTCCATGGATCTGAAAGGAATTGTAGCTGTCAAGACTCATTTATTGAGAAAATATGAAAGACAAAAAAAGAAAATAAAAAGCCCACACATCAACATCATTAAACGTCTTGGGATTATTTAGCAGTTTGGACTCAGGAAGTATTCATCCGTTTGTTCATTCATTTTTTTTTTTTTTTTTTTTTTTTTTTTGTAACAGCTTCATCCCAAAAGGGTGGTGAGATGGGTTCAGAATATACTCTGAATATTTGAAAAAAAAACAACATTGCCAATATAGTTAGTTGTTGAAGGATGTACATGAGAATTTCTGACCTATACCCACTGTGTAAAGTCAGCTTTAACAATAATCATAAGCCCAACACTAACCACAAGCATAATCCTAAACCTAATTATATCTACAAAAGATTGGAAACAGCATGAATTTCACTTGTGTAATGTTCCTACACAACAGTTTACAGCACCAATTCTGTAATAGTTTTTGGGTGCATCACAGAGACTTTGGGTTTAGTGAAGCAGAGCCAGCAGTGAATGGGAGCTACCAGTGATCGTAAATTTAAATATGTATCAGAACAAATCATGATGTTTTATGAATATTTAGTCATATTTACTTTGATCTTGAGAAACAGAAACTAAATAAAAATAAATAGTGGACACACTAAGTACTAAAAAGAATGACTTTTCTGACTGAAATGTTAAATATGAAGAGTGTGATGTATGTAGAGCCAGCCTCAGTGTCAGTGCCAGAGATATTTAAGAAAGGGGACTACAAACTAAATCACTTACATCCACAATAAAGGAGTGAAACAGCTTGTACATCACTGTAAAATGACAATAACAGTTCCTTTGCTAGTTGTTTCAGGAATGAAAGTGTGCGCTAGTCAGGAGGGTGGTCCCTTATGGGAAAAGTACGTGGGATATATTGGGCACATTTATATGGAAATGCAGAGTTTATATGTTGAGAAGCAGAGAACTGGAGACATTTATGTGCAAGTTGGTATCCTCGAGTGGGAACATCCCTGTTGATTCTTCTTCCTGGAAAGTGATCTTTGGAGGAATTCTCTGTCAACACAAATTCATCTCATCCTCAACCAACAGCTGTTCTCTTTCAGCTGTGTGATATTTGCTTTAGCTGAGATGTTGGGCGGCTCGGTCAAGTCAACATTGGTAGCTTGAATTGATACAAGATCATGCAAAAAAAAAAAAAAAAAAAAAAAGATATATATATATATATATATATATATATATATATATATATATATATATCTTTTATTATATCTTTTATATCTCTATAATTTTGATGTATGTGGTGTTCCTGTATCTGAGTGGGTTTCCTCTGAGTGCCCCAGTTTCCAAATACTCATCTTAGTAGGTAGAATAACAATGATTGAATGAGTGAATTAAAAGTTAAAGATGCTTTTTCCTTTTGTAAATTTACCCATTTTTTTTTTTACAGAAGTTTTGTTCTGATATATAATAATATATTATATGTGCTACTATGCAAAGTCAGAACAAGCACTGGCAGCATCGTTCCTGGGGGATAGTGACAGACGCAGGAACTCAGGAAAAACATTATCACCTTTCTCTGAAAGCCTAAAAATGCAAAGGATTATTTACCTCTCACCAGTCAAGCCCCAAGACAATGAGATTGCAGCTCAACAGCGTGTATGTGTTATGGGGCCGGCTATAGTGGGGCCGATAGCCTTGAGGGGAATGGCGGTCTCCCTGGGTATCTGGAAGAGGGAAATAAAATAAAAGAGGGGCTGAAATGAAATTTAAGGATCAAGGTAGGATCAGGTGCATACTGCAATGTACAGAGGCGCGCACACATATAGCCCACATACTCTCAGGAAATCCTTTCCTATCATCAATCTCACCCTTCAGAGCCGGACCCCCATGAGTACAGTATTCTGTTTCTGGCTCCTGTTCTCTCTGTTCCTGCCGGAGGTCTCCAGACACCTCTGTCTCCAACCAGGCCACTGGACCAGGCATTAAAACAGCACGCTTACACATTAGAACATCCCTATGCTTCTCTAGTCAGATGCTTGCAGAGAGCGAGAGGGAGAGAGAGAGAGCAGGGGTGAGGGAGGTACCGAAGTAATTGAAAAACACAATCTCTGATTTGGGATCAGCCATCAAAAGCTCTGATGAGCGGAGCATGTAGAACAGCTCCCGTGGAGAAAGCTGAAGAAGCGCAGGGCCTCGTGTTTTATCTCTATTCCTCCTGGATCTCTTTTTGATATCATGCTCGTGAGTTTACAATAGCAGCGTGAGGCTTCATGCTGAGCTCTTATTGATTACTGGTTTAATCTCGCTCAAAAGCCACCTGACAACACAAAAACGCTCCCCCCATGGCCCCTCTTGTCGACCAACATGAAAAATCCCTCCGCTGTCTTTTCGTCTGCCACATCAAAGGGCCAGCAAATTGTGACTACCATTTGTTGGAGGATAACCAAAAAAACATCTTCCATTTGGGTCTGGAGCTCCTCAGCGTGGGTGGCTTTGACACGGCACCAGGGACCAGCAAGAATTTATCAAAGCATCTTACCAGTAGAACAGAGGCTAATCCAGGACCTGCTGAAAATAAGGGGAATATATATACATTTATCTACAGTCAGCGAGGTCTCAGAGTGTATTCGTACATACTTGACTAAGAGATATGCAAGTCATTAGATCAAAATGTTCCAACGGTTCTCTATGTCTTCATATTAACAATGTAATGAACCTTGTACACACTTAGACCTGAGGGAGCTGCTGTTGTTACTGCATGTCCACTTGATACAGTTGGCTATCAGTCTGTATTGCTTTCTTGATAGAATACGCACACGTAATGTTGCCGAGAATATACTGCTTCAGCAATGCTACAAGAGGCAGCAGTGCTTTAACTTTGACTGTTTCCTTAATCTACGATCACACACCCATGACATTTTATGACTAAGTACAGTAGATATCCTACAGATTGCTCCTTTAAGGCTGAAGCATTGTACATTTTATGAGTCTTCTTTGTGAGTTTTGAGAGTGTAGATATTTTTCCTTGATTTTAAATTTATGGATCTGATTTTTTTTGACTGATTTCACCTCTTCACAGTAAAAAAAAAAAAGAACAATGGGAAATTCAAATTAATGAATTGCACCATTCAATATTTCAAGGTTTTAAAATGCCTTACAATTTCATTCAAATATTAAAAAATGTGATAAATATAATTCAAATGGCAGCAGGTAGTGTCACAGTCATGCAGCTCCAGTGGCCTGGAGGTTGTGGGTTTGATTCCCGCTCCGGGTGACTGTCTGTGAGGAGTTGGTGTGTTCTCCCTGTGTCCGTGTGGGTTTCCTCCGGGTGCTCCGGTTTCCTCCCACAGTCCAAAAACACACGTTGGTAGGTGGATTGGCGACTCAAAAAAGTGTCCGTAAGTGTGAGTGTGTGAGTGAATGTGTGTGTGTGTGTGTCTGTGTTGCCCTGTGAAGGACTGGTGCCCCCTCCAGGGTGTATTCCTGAATTGGATAAGCGGTAACAGATAATGAATGAATGAATGAATGAATAATTCAAGTACACATTCATTCATTCATTATCTGCAACTGCTGATCCTGTTTAAGCCACTGGGTTCAGAGTGTACCTGGAATTACTGGGTGCAATGCAAGAAGAGAATGGCAGGGCAACACACACTCACACCTCTATGGACACTTTTGAGTAGCTAATCCACCTACCAACGTGTTTATGGACCGTAGGAGGAGACCGGAGCACTCGGAGGACACCCACATGGACACAGGGAGAACACACCTCACAGACAGTCACCAGAAGCAGGGCTCCAACCCTCAACCCCAGGATGCAGGAGCTGTGTGACAGCGACACTAGCTGTTGCATCACCATTTGTATGTATTCATTAATCAGTGCTGCCATTCGATGGGAGCGTACCTAATGATCATACAATAACTATGACTCATAACCAGTCATTATAATTTTTCTGATTAATTGGGTTGATGTACATTTGAAAAATTATTTTCACTCCAAATGTCAATACCATGTTTAATTCAAATTTATTTTAATGTAAATTTTGGTGGTATTATTTACTGTGTGAACTACTTGATTGTACGAATACAGATGTCACTGTCTCAGTCAGAAGCCTTGACCCCTCCTTGCTCTGAAAGGACTCGGCATTTCTTAGAACCTGCTCAAGCATGATTAAGTTGTTCGTTTAGAGGAACACTAGATCATATTTTTATCTGAAATTTACAGCTTAAAAATCATTGTGATGTTCCACTGACCTGTAATAGAATGAACAAAGCCTCTGTCAATGCTATTCAGCACTGCAGAAACTACACTATGTAATTTTTGGTGGACGTTAGGAAACCACAACCTCCCCTACCTCTGACTCCCCCTTTGATTTCAGTACAGTGCTGTAAAAGTGAATTACACTCTGCAATTGTAGCGGGAGTCCAGGAGCAAAGATACGGATCAGAGGGGATTAACACATCATTGTTGTATGTTCTCTTTTGCATGCACCTTTTTATTCTAACATTTTTTGAAATAGAGTTAGTAATACTGCATAAGAGAATGCAGTGCTGTTTTTTGATAGCTTCTGCTGTGGCAGGTTTCAGAAGCTGCTGTGTGCAGACATTGCATTTGGGGCTTTAAATATTCTTCTGACAGGTGGAATGTAGCTTCGTCATCTGGCAGCAGCAGAGCAGAGCCACTTCGCAGTCTCTCCCTCTCCCTTTCTCACTCTCTCTCTTTCTCTCTCTCTCTCTCTCTCTCTCGTTCCCTCTTTCTCTGCAGAGAGAAAAGCAGTGACGCAGAGGCAGCACGATAAGCCAAACATTTCTCCATCGACCCAGCACTGCGCCGTGTCAGCAAAGTCAATATTTACACTCGCATAACTCTCTTCTCACATGTAGCCGGGATGCTCCGTTATGACTCTGTTTTATTTATTTATTTATTTATTTAGGTCTGGGAGTCAGAGGAGATAATGGCTGGGCAGGTTCTTCCCTCATTTCCCTACTGCCCCCACACACAGCCACAGTCGACTGTAAAAGTTTTCAGTGTCCTTGGTTAAATGACGTATTTAGATGAATGAATAAGACTTTCTGGAGCACTCAAGCGAGTTACTCCAAGTACATGAAAATGGAGAGACGGTAACATGCTGTAAGCTGCTGTATGGTGAAAAGGCTGGGTCCATCTACACTAAATTCATCTCTTTATTGCAGAACTCCATCCTTTTTTTTAACTGAGTCTCAACAATAATTCTTAACGAGCATAAAAATATAAAAAAAGTATAGTAATTAAAAGTAGTAAAAAATCATTCAGTATGCATTAAATGTAGCTCATCCTTCATCATTATATTTGTGACTTTGTGAAGAGAGCCTGGTGTTAAAAATGACCCATAACCCTAACCTTATCCCTAATACCTCCAGAAAATGTCAAAGGAATTTTTAGCACGGGAGGGTACAATGTGACTGTACAATAACAACAGATCTTTTTAGATATTTTTCAAGTGTCCTTATACAATAAAGATGCTACAAAGGGTCCTCTGAGCTGTGCTATACAAGAACCAATTCTGGTTCAATAAAGAACACAGCCATCACTCTATCCTAAGGTTCTTTACTTCTTTTAAATGGATTACCCAAAAGGGTTCTTTTGGAACCAAAAGTGGTTCAACTATGGCATTGTTTAAAGAACCTTTTGTAACACATTTATTTTTAAGATTGAGGTTTTATTTTTTGTATACTACACGGTGGCTTGGTTGTTAGCACGTACACTTCCCAGTGCTGGAATCTTGGGTTAAAGTGCCATCTGGGTGGATGTAAATGAATGTATGTGTGTATGCCCAGATATGGACTGGCACCCTGGGTGTACCCTAGTGCCCGATGCCTCCAGGTGGACGGTTCCTGGCTGACAGTACGCTGTGCACAGTTGGCTGATGAGTCGCATGCAAACAAATGTTACAAACATCAGCGCTGCTCCTTATTGTACTTATTTTCTGAAATCCTGATTTATATATTTATATATATTTATATTTATATATTTTTTTATTTTTGTTTTAGATTCTTCTCTGTAAATCTTTGCCTTTATTTATTTATTTATTTTTTTTTTATTGAGGACTTTTATGTCACAAAATGCCTGCCTTGTAAATAGACTTAAGAATTACACAACATGATTGTCACCTGTTGGCCAAAAGGCTTAAGTTCATCTTTCTCTTAATGGAAATGCAGCAACCAGATGAAATAATGTCACCAATTTCTTCCTTAGCTTTTTTCCTAAATGGACCTGCCATAAGTAATGAGTTTATAAATGTATGATTTAGTTTACTACCTCTGTGGTGATCAGACTTGTGCATGACTTTAATGGTAAAATCAAGGACATAAAATGTGGCTGGTGCAAATGTTAATATGTTTGTATTTTTTGTCTCAGTCACACAGCTCCAGGGACCTGGAGGTTGTGGGTTCAAGTCCCGCTCCGGGTGACTGTCTGTGAGGAGTTTCACCCTGTGAAGGTCTGGCGCCCCCTCCAGGGTGTGTTCCTGCCTTGTGCCCAGTGATTCCGGGTAGGCACTGGACTCACTGCGACCCAGACCTGGATAAGCGATTGCAAACAATGAATGAATGAATGAATGAACAAACTAACAGAGAACAGAGGAACCCTCAGTGAGCTAAAGTAAAGCTTACCAATAGAAAGACTGTACTACAATTGGCTGAAATATGGCAATATGTATATTCTCCATAGAGGCAGTAACATTCACTAACCACTGATCATCACACCGAACAATCAGACCACACTGATATATTCAACCAAGGGTATTGTAACTTTCACACAATACTGTTAACACGTATCCTTTTATTCTGCTTTGCTGCAGAATCTGAAGCTCCGCAGACACCCACACACCCCCCGTGGCCTGTGAGGAGCTTCTCCTTGGTATGATTTGTGGGAGTCGCTGGGGAGGGGAAGCGAACTCCTATAGGTTAAAATCTGCAAACAATGAGCCTTGTGAGCGTGATGGATGAAGTACATCCTTGGCCATTTGTCTGTGCTTTATCCTCCTTCCCTTTATCAATTGTTATCCGAAGTTTGCTTAACATGCATTCCCTGAATGTGGCTGGCCGGACGGATGAGAAAAAAAAAAGAGAGAGAGAGAGAGTAGGGAGAGATAGAGATAAAGATAGAGAGCATGGGAGAGAGATCAGTAGACACTGGAAGAAGTAGGAGAAGTTGGAGTAAGAGGACTCCTCAAAGACTTTCAGGTCCTAATTAAGAGCAGGACTGCTATCTCCTCCCGTGACATTTAACTGGACATTCTTGATAAATGTCACACCCGTGGTTACACGGATGGCAAATGGATGCCTCGCCAAGCGCTTAATAACCTTTATAAATATTCCTGCCAGGAATTCAAATCCTCTTGTATGTGCTCACCTGCATCTATAAAACACACTCCCCATCAACAAGGTGAGCTTTGTGTAAAGGAAAAAAAAAATCCCCGGCTAAATTAAAAGTGCTGATGTGTAGGCGGCGTGGGCACTGCTAGTAGGGAAACAGACCTTGGCCAGTTCTGGGAGAATGCATGGCTAAAAGTCAGCTGTTAAAATGCAAAGCCTCTGGCTTTAATAAAAGCTACTGCATGGACTATTTCATTGTGTAAGGTTTTGTTATTTGGCTCCAATTAACGTTAACCTCTGCTCTTTGTTACATTCCTCAACTCACTTTAAGTTAAACACTCTTTTAATTACATGCTGCACTATTTACCCATTTCTTATTAAGGGGGAATGATTCCAAATTTCATCAGGATGCGAGCTGTCATGTTCTTTTGGGGATGTGCCCTGGATTGCATTAATAAGGAAGCAGATCTCTTTTTGACTGTGTCGTTGTTTTGAGCTAATTTGGCCTGCTTTTTTAAACAAGGGCTGGTAGTAATTGTGGACAGATTAGTTGTGACACTTTAGCAGGTGCTGAGAAATCTGATCAGCGCCGCCGTGTTTTTTATTCTTTTCTGCGCTCGCTGCCGTCTCCAGTGGAAGCTCACTGACATATTTAGGGCAAGATTAAAATGTGACATGATACCCATTATTAATCGCAACTGAGGCTGAATAAAAAGGAAAGAATAATTGTGGAAATAATACATATAAAAAGCCCAGAGAAAATGTAATGCATTACAATGAACTGACTCCATTCAGACCTCATCACATCCACCTTCGAGAAAGACCTGTAACAGGGCGAACCTCCTGAGGGCTTTAAAACTCCAGCAGCACTGCTGTGCCTGATCCACTTGTACCAGTGCTACACACACTAACAAACCACCACCACATCAGTGTCACTGCAGTGTTAACAATAAAAAATGCTTGCTCTGTGCTGTTCTTGATTACTCAAGAGTAAAAAGGAACTAACAATGGTAACAGGCCGTCTGTAACTGTAGAACTACAAAGTTCCACACCTCCAAAGCTCAGTCAGAGAAGTTGGTTGCATAATTTAGAAAATTCATCCAGTCAGTCCATTGTTCTGAGAAGCTTTGTTGTCCAGTTTTCTTCTTCTTTTCTTTCACATCCTTTCAGATCCCTATAGCTTAATTGCCATCTTCTCAGAAACATCTTCTAGAGAATGAATGACTTTTTAAACAGCCAATTTCACAGAAAATTAAAGGGATATAAAGAATTAAAGGGACTAAAAGGATGGTTTCTGACTTTTTCATTCATTTATTCATGTGGAAATGATGTTTGCATTTGAATGAATAGATTCAATGCATCTGTTCTTAACACACTTCTCTTTCTTCAGGAAACTTCTACCTAACCCAGTGTTACATGTTTAAACCCAACAGACACTGCATTGTTTAAGACGTCTAATATTGTCTTTGGAGAAAGCCTTTGATATGCAGAGATCTGTGACGCAAATAGAGATTTATGCAAGTTTTTTTTGTAACAAGAGCATTTATCTGATTAAATTAAGAGTCTAAATATACACTTGCCATGGTTTTGAAGCTCTTTTATCTCGTGTGCTGTGTGCCTCTCTCATCGGACCATGGCTCCTGAGTGATTACATTGTGTGTGTGTGTGTGTGTGTGTGTGTGTGTGTGTGTGGAGGTTGTTTCAAGTCGTGTTGCCCGCACTGCTGCACGGTGGCTAATTGCCTCTCCTGAGGAATAATTAAGTGACAAAAGTAAACGTAATGGTGCCTCGGCTACACACACACTCACTGCAAGATATATACTTGTCTTACCCAGGGCTTGTAGTGCATGACCATTCATTTCTGAATAGAGGTCTTCTGTATAGCGGGGGAAAAAATCACAGCATATACATTATATCAGAGGCATAAACAGAGGGGGAGAACGAGTAGCTGACATAATTCATTACAGTTCATTAGGAAAATATCTATACTTAGGAGCCCCTGTATAATTCATCCAGCTGCCTAATTTAAAGGGTCTGTATGGTTTGGAGATGCTCGTTAGTGGGGGTTATTTTTGACCTCACAAAGATTCAGTTTGTTAATGACTTGAGAACACTATCCGAGCATTCTCACATTTCAACGTTGATTCCGTTTATTAATTTGGTATTGTTATACTTTGTCCCTGTCCTGTTAATTCTATACTGGTCTTTTGCGTTGTCTTACTGTTTCCTACCATGCGTTCTTTATGTTTATGTCTAACCATTAGCCAACTCCCTTCCCCTCCCATCCTCTTTATCACGGGACTGAAAGGTATCCCATATTTCCTTGTATGTATTTAAGCCTGGTTCATTCGCCTTTGTGTTTTCCGTAATTTTATTTTCAAATTAGGGTCATGGTCTGTTTCTGCCTTACTCCTTCCTGTGTTCATTTCTCTGCTCTGTCTGTGTTTATATTATTTCCTAGTTAGTGTCTTGGCCTCTTTCTCTTTAGATTCTCAGTATCTTTTTATTCTTTAGTTCTTTGTGTCTGTGTTTGTTCTTGGTCCTGTTTTCTTTGTTCAGAGGTTAATTCTATTATTGTATTATAGTGTTTATGGGCTTGTACTCAGTTAGTCTCTCTCTCTCTCTCTCTCTCTCTCTCTCTCTCTCTTTTGATGTCATTGTGGTGGTAACCTCAGGGGTACGAACATATATGTACCTTACATGGTTATAATTGTAAATTTTAAAATAGTGTTCCTATCATATGCCTGATTTTTTTTCTCCAGGACTTATATTATGTTTTTAATTTTACATGGAGATATAAAAAGATTACAAATATTCACCTCTCCTTCTGGAGAAGAGAATGTAATATACCTTCCTACGTACATACTGCTCTTTGTAACTTTAGTAACCAGTATTGCATATATTATACATAGTTGTTGTGGTACAGCCTTACCAGTGCCATTCAGGCAGCTGTTCAAAAATCATTCATTATCTGTAACCGCTTATCCAGTTCAGGGTCACGGTGAGTCCAGAGCCTACCTGGAGTCATTGGGCGCAAGACAGGAATACACCCTGGAGGGGGTGCCAGTCCTTCACAGGGCATCACAGACACATTCACTAACAACACTCACACCTACGGACACTTTTGAGTCACCAACCCACCTACCAACGTGTGTTTTTGGACTGTGGGAGGAAACCGGAGCACCCGGAGGAAACGCACGCGGACACAGGGAGAACACACCAACTCCTCACAGACAGTCACCCGGAGCGGGAATCGAACCCACAACCTCCAGCTGCGCCACTGTGCCGCCCTGTTTGAAATTAATTTGTGATAAACAATAAAAATATTGTATTTTAATACATGAGCAAGTAACATATTTTGTCAACATACCTTTTTAAATTTGTGGTGAATTGTAAAAAATGGCAAATGGCCAGAATCCATCATTTTAAATATATATCAAATATCATTATAAACTCTTAGCTTCAAAATTTAAATATCCAAAATTGATACAGCTCAAGTGCCATCTTAAGACGACTGTTTTACAAACATGGAGACTGCCTAGAACTGGTTGTAATAGTAGGTGGCTTTGTTTTTAGATGTTATAAAAGTGAAGACACTCCCTGCATGTTCCTAATCCCCTCCGCTAATGACGCAGCAGCCCAGCTACATGCACTGCAGGGATGCAGGAATGGTCAAGTGAAGCCAAGTGAAAAATTAAGGTTTCGGCAAATCAAATATGTTATTAAGGGCTTTTTTTCCTGGGGGCTGTCACATGCTCAGTGGTACAGACAGAGCTGGGATGAGTTTTGTCTCCCCGTCCTCGCGTTTGACAGGGCTCATTCTCGCCCACATGTGTGCAGGGGAATATGACACCCTGAAATAAGACGAGAATAAAGAGTGGAAGCTACCTGCAGGATAAGCGCTGGACTGGTTTAAGAGTGAAATATTGATCGGTCAAGAAAGCAACTACTTTAGAGATAGGTGTCAAGACATGTACTGTGCGCTTTGTATGGGTGTATGTAAGCGTTTGTGTGTGTGTGTGTGTGTGTGTCTATATATGTACATGCTCCACACATGTATGTATACATATGTGTGAGTGTGTGTGTGTGAGTGTACATCAAGGTAATCCTATTGATCTCCCCAGTAGATCCACTGTCCTTTGCCTGGACTGGCCATGGTTTAGTTCATCACCAACACAAATGACCAATGCATATTTTGAAGAGCTAGAACCACTCATTTGAGTCTGGAGCATAATGCTAGGCGACTACTGCTAACACTGAAAGACACTCACATGCCACACTCTAGACAACACAGATTTATATATAGCCCTGCACATTGAGTCTGATAACCTGTACATATTTATAGTCATGTCAACTTCTATTATACATGTAATGAAGCTGAAGACATGATTATCTTTAAATATTGTTAAAAATAAAACACCATGTGGTACATATCACATTTCTACGTCTAGTGAATATCTGTCATGTGTGCGGCTAAGAAGCAACACTCTGGGGAAAATGAAAAGTGGGACCAAGGTTAAATTTTACGCTGTAAACAAACTCACTCACATAAAACCAAGGTACTGCTTTAGTCTGTAAACTGAGATTTATCAGTTAAGGGACAATAATCCTTTCTGAAGGTGAAGGAAACTTATAAATATGTACTACTGTGTGTGGACACTTTAAGGGGCCCCCAGGTAATTCATTCGTTCATTCATTTATTTATTTATTTATTTATTTATTTATTTATTTATTTATTATTTTTTAAATTAATATTGTTTCAAATTTAGGTGAATGCAGATTGAAAGCAGGTATCTTCTAGGAAGCTGACTGTCTTATTTCAGGTCTACAGACATTAAAATGGAGAGAATACATTAATTAATTCATTTATTCTTTTTTCATTCACCACTTAATCCTGTTCAAAGTCATTGTGAGTCTGGAGCCCACCCAGAATCTTTGGGTGCAAGGCAAGTACAAATATGGGACAGGGCTCCAGTCCATCACAGGGTATCACACACTCACCCCTGTAGACAATTTCACACACTCACCCAGTCACTCGCCAGAGGACAAATTCACACAGTCAATCCACCTTCACAGCATGGGTTTGGACTGTGGGAGTAAGCCTGAGCATCCAGAGGAAACCCACACAGACACAGGGAGAACACACCAACCATTGCACAGTCAGTATCTGGTAGTGGGAATTGAGTTGTGTGACAGTGTCTGCAGCAATGTCTTTTTCTCTTTTTTTTTTTTTTTTTGTCCTAACATAAACTCTGAATAAATTCGCAGCTTTAAATTCACTCTGAATATTATGTAAATTTGCAAGCCTGAGATGAAGAAATTGTGCTAGAGCAGAGAAAGGCTAAAATGTGCTGGACTGTGGAACCCCAGGACCAGGACTGAGAATAACTAAGGAAGCCTAGGCAGCCACATACAAAAACAGCACTCACGTTCCCATGTTCCCAGCAGGTTCGTCCCTGTCTCTCCCTCATCGTCGCGTCAGTGTCCCCAGGGAGGAGGATGTGCGGTCCTAGTATCTGCTGCTTTCCATTGCCCTCCATGATGGATGTGTAGTATGAGGAATGGGCTTGTCCCCGGGGCCCTCCTTGCGTCTTTTTCTGGGTTAAACAGTATCCTACATCATGCCCTTCCATACATTCAAAAGCAAGAGCGTGTTTACTGGACTGTGAAAGCACCGCAATCCATTTCCTGTCAACATCTCAGGATAATATGAAAGGAAACCTTAGGCAGCACTTTGAAGGTGCTTTTAAAGGATGTCACAACACCACTAACGCTGTGATTTGCTTAAGAGCTTTTCATGTTATTTATTTATCCATTTGTCTGATTTGTGAACAGTTTCTCATTTGTTTGCAGGCACTGTGGTCACTGGGGGGTTCGAAATTTGGCAAGGCTTCTTCTTAGAGCTTTATAATAAAGACAGAGAAACCAAAGGACTTTTGGTATGGTGGATTTATATAATAGTTTCAGTCATGATGAAAAATTGAACTCACAGTCTGTGATGCTCCAAGACCCAAGTCTAGTCGGTTGTTTACCAGACAGTTGCCTCGTGAGATTAATGAAAATGATTGTAACTTGGCATTCTAAATGCATTATCTCAAAGGTTTTGAGGAATATCCAAGTACATTATCTTCTTCTGTTCCTTTAGTGTAAAGGTACTGAAATGATAATTAAATACCAGAGGATATGTATATTCCATTCAAATGTGAGGACTGATAATTCATATTTAATCAATATTTAGAGGTTCTTTATAATAGCTGTGATATTAGAGTTATTTAGATCTTTAGTTACTTCTTGTTGGTTTCAACTGCAACATTCACAAAACCAAATGGCATAACTATTCATTCAAAAGTGAAGATATATAACATTAATTAATTTATTTGTTTATTCTTTGTTCATATTTTTAGTAATTTGTTCATCCTGATCTGGGCAGAGGTTTCAGAGCTTACCCTGAATCATAGGTTGCAAGGCTGGAACACACCCTGGACAGGGTGCCAGTCCATCACAAACTACCCCACCCACACACTCATCCACATACACTTACACCAGTGGGCAGTTGAACAGAGACTGCCCCGAGATCCTGGAGCTTGTGATAACATAACCACCAGCAGTGCCACAGTGCCAGTCCAAGCTAAACCACAGAGTGGCTAAAAGGCACCTTCATCATGAACCACATCTCAGAGTGTTGATTTGAGCAGACACATTAGAGTGTTACCGAGATTACAGATTATTTTATTGAGGGATGAACCAAAGCCAGATCTTTGCAAAAACAGCCAAAAACAAGCTCACTTGACACAAATGCTTTTTTTGGCATCCACTGGAAATGCTGCCCTTGGCTAGATGCAGTCCTGAACCTCAACTTCCCAATGGTAGGAGCCTGAAGTCTCAGGAAGTCAGGGTTTCTTTTGTACTACCATTTGAAACAACCCTACAATTTCCAAAATGAAGCTTTATCCCGTGCTAATGGCACACCACTGCTGGTTATGGTTTCCTAAGTCTTGAAACATTCACGCCAGGAGATCCCTCAAAGCTCATTTGCAGCAGGAATGCATTCATCTGAAGGATCACTTCTTTCTGCCGTGATGACTCTTCCTCTGTTTCACACTGTTAAGATTAAATAGAAACTTGCGTGTGGTGACATAGGCATTGCTCTCTGTGCCACTATTTATACATTACCACTCCTGTTGCTTAATTAGCTTCCATTAATTATGGTGATGGCAAGAGTCAGTATTATGCAGAATCAACAGGATCGGTGGCAGAAAGTAGATCAGTCTTACGCTTTGGTTGATGGAGAATGCAGCAGTTGTCTTTTTTTCTTGGAACTGCAAATACTTTCAGAACCATTCTTTCATGAAAGAAGATACAATGTCCCTCTTTCAGCTCTCTCCTTTGTAGCGTGCAGTTATCAGAGACAGGCTGTACTGCCTGAACACATGGACTGGAGACCCTTCCACTCCTCCACCAGCCCCGTTATTGTCCCACTGCCAGTCAATATGAATGGGTGTTTCTATTGGCTGGACATGAAAAGAGACAATTTGGGCCCCTATTCTTCACAAGTGGGCTTTGGCTGTGGTGAGCGTTCTAACACTGGCTAGATATCCTTGTCGTTAGTAATGCACGCTGATGTAATTGCTGTACAACATGAAAGAAGGCTCATGCAAGAAGACATGGAGCCAAATCAAAGGGCCGGTGAGTGAGTCTAAATCAGAGCATGGCCTTTGAACAAAATGGAAGTTTGCTGTTGGAGATCCTCTGTTAAAAATTTTAATGTTGCACTAATCCTGGTTCTATCTACGGCCGAGGTATTTGCCCAAGGCATGCTTATCCTTCTCAGCAGGAAATAACTTTGTGCCTTCACAGTAGTCTTTTTCCTTAATTCTCAATTTTCCTTCATGGTATGAATTTAAATCTTTCATTTTCTCATAGTTTGATTGATTGAATCAAAACATTCTCGAGAACTGATTAAACATTCATGGCTAGTTCTTTCCTCCTCATCCCTGGTTGTCTGCGGAAGTCTTAGGGGAGAAAGGTTAAGGCAGTGACCCACATATTAGATGAGATTAAGAGAGAGAGAGAGAGAGAGAGAGAGAGAGAGAGAGAGAGAGAGAGAGAGAGAGAGAGAGAGAGAGAGAGAGAGAGAGAGCAAGGTACAGCGAAGGTGTCACCCAAGCTGCAGGCAACATTAAGAGGCAATTAGGGGCTTGGTGTGGTCAGTGGCAGCACTGTGCTCCGTCTAAATCAAGGGAGGATGGGGGGTCCTAATGAAATGCTAATACAGGCCAGGCAGTGTCAGGAGTTTGTAATTGGAGCACAGCTGCTGCAGGGACTGCTGGTGGAGAGTGGGGCAGAGTGGGCAGCCAGGTCACTGCCATCCACTTCTGTTTGTCTCTTCCATAGCAGTACCTTCCATGTGTGCTTTTATAGAAGTTATACATAACATAGACCTTAAGTCATGGCAGTTCTTTCCACATAAATCTCTGATGATTTGACATGGACATACTTTATGAAACATATTTGTGTGCTGGATCCTTTCCAGTGCTTCAGTGACACTGAAAAACATGATAAAAAGGAGCAAACAATGTTTGCAGATCAAGAGATGGACTGCTGCCTGTAGTTGTAGAGCTGAAAAGTGCTCGTGTATGATCAGTGGAGCTTAGGGAATGCACAGTGAGTGCAGAAGCAGAGATGGCCATAATGTTATGGTTGTAATTAGGGGTCACTTTGCAGACACACGACTGGATTTGTTTCCATGTACAATTTGTCAAAACCTAGGCCAGTTTCTGGTTACTGGAATATTTGAAACCCAGCAGTGACATTGTGGTTTTAGATAAACAGAAAATACAGAAAATACAGAGAAAATAGAGAGTTACAGTCAGTAACTACAAGCAGGATTAACCCACAGGCCGCAAAGCCTCACATTCTCATGGCATTCGTTCCACCTTCCAGAAAGTTTTAAGAACCTCCAAAGCTGTTGTTTGACCATGTACAATTTTGATCATAGCAACATCTACAGAATTTTAAAGGAACCAGACAAATGAAAACATTTTTCTTCACTTAATTCATCCTGTAATAAGCAGTTTCCACTGTCCCCTTCCTTTTCTTTGTACAGAGCCATTTTGAAGTTGCATTATAGGTTTTTGGAAGTGAAGTTAGCCTACATTATCATGGCATTTGTTTTATAGGCTGCAAGAAACCGAATGAGATTAAGCAAGTTTTGAGGAGATATTTTTGTCCTCTCTTTTGTTTTGTTGTTGGTCAGTAACAAATTGCATTTAGGTCGAACCAAGACCAGAGTCTACCTACTGAGAACCATTAATTTCAGTTTTACAGCAACCCCAGATAAGGAAAAACATCAACTAATTTTACCAAATAATGTCATAGTATCCCCTCAGCTGCAGTAGTAACCTATATTAATTTGTCAGCATTTTAACTGTTGTTTCTGAAATTGGTAATAATTATACCACAATCACATAGGCTAGCTGGCTGTTGTTTTTTCCACTTTAGCCAATGTTGTTAGCTGTGTTTTCTAGCTGATCCTCGCTGCCTCTACTATGCCACTGTGAACAACTGCATTTCCATAAAATGGATTTCTTGTTAAATGGCCAGTGTATGTACAAGGCAGTTGTAGCCAATAGTAACAACTCAGTCAATATGCTAAAATATTAACAATGATTTTTAACATTTACTACCTACAGTGTAATCTTAGCAAGAATCCCTTGTCAGTAAATTGCCAAAACACAGGATAATTGGTTAGGGATAACTCAGAATACTGGAAGCTGTAATGAGAATAAATGTCTCACAGCTAGCATGCCAAAACTATGGTAAATGTGTTCACTTTCTGGCCGTGTGTAAGGAGCAGATGTTAGTGAAGGGTTTATTCAACATCCCTGAAGAGTTTAAACTTCTATATGAATAATTTGTGCTCGAGATTACAGCTTGGACAAAGGCTCGCAGGTCCGTATGGCACTTTGCTAGACGCATTCTGCCATGGATCCCGTTGTGGTTTCAAATGTCATTAGAGAAACATTTGTTCCCAGTCTATTTTCTCTTTGGCCTTTTATCCCATTCTCCCTGTCGTGCTTTTTCTTTCTCTGTTTTGCTGTTGTCTCGGACCTCCATGGCATCTGTCTGTGCTCTTTTATTTATCCTGATCATTTCCATATGCGATATGACATGACATGGCATCAGTTCAAATTACCATATGCTCTGCTGAAAGAAACATATTTTAGCTCTTAATGTGGCGCCACCAGCTTTCAGTGGAAAGCCATCTTCCCCGTCTTGTACCTCCAGTGAACTCTGTTCGTATGCAGGACGAGTGAGGTAAAGGGACTTTCTGCACAAATTGTAAATTAAAATACTAAAAAGTGTACACAATTTTGGACATACCAGTTGGATCCCCAGTGATGTCTTTGCCTTCTGAGGCCTGAAGTCCAAGCATATATATATATATATATATATATAAATTCATTCATTATCTGTAACCACTTATCCAGTTCAGGGTTGTGGTGGGTCCAGAGCCTACTTGGAATCATTGGATGCAATGCGAGAATACACCAGTCCTTCACAAGGCAACACAGACACACGGACACTTTTTGAGTCGCCAATCCACCTACCAACATGTGTTTTTGGACTGTGGGAGGAAATCGGAGCACCCGGAGGAAACCCAAACAGACACAGGGAGAACACACCAACTCTTCACAGACAGTCACCTGGAGCAGGATTCGAACCCACAACCTCCAGGTCCCTGGAGCTGTGTGACTGCGACACTACCTGCTGCGCCACCGTGCCACCAATATATATATATTTTCCTTCACTGGACTGGACCGTCCTGGGATGGCAAACTGCTTCCATAAAAATGTTTTAATTATGTGAAATATGTAACAAAAGTATTAAATGTTACACAGTTATCGGTGTCTTAAAAAGTCTGTGTCAAAACACCACAAGAAAAATGGTTTTAGCCCTGGTCTCTTGGTTCTATTTCTTCTCTGTTCTCGCTGTGTTTGCTTTGCCACGTTTAACTTCTTTGTGCTGTCACATAAAAACAGGTCCAGTGCTGTGGATGGAGAAAATCAAATGAGGAAACAAGACAAATCTAACAGCTTGTTTTATCCCATGGGTCGAAAAATCTCACACACAAAAGAAAATGAAAAAAAAAAAAAACTTAAACATGCTGGGTTGTTTTATTTCACATGTGGTTTTGAAAGATATCCTTTGAATGATATCCTAGATAACGCATATGCACATTTATATTTTGTTTTATAATGTGTCCCCATAAGATAATTTCTCTTGAAAAGATATCATTATTAATTTATTTTGCACTGCAGATCCATGAGGCACGACATATCTGAAAAAAAAAAAACTGATAACAGGAGCATCTGGCTTAGTTTCATCAGCTTCAGACGAGGAAACAGTGGGATCGCATTTGGAGCACATTTTTATTGGTTCAGTCGACATCATGCCGGTTTATTCATTTTCGCAATACGCAGGGCTTAATAGACTGCAGTTTTAATCCACATATACCAAATGCCATTCATCAGACAGGCATTTATTTACCGCCCCTGCAGGTCTGTGTAATGTTCTTGTAGTTAAATTCAACTGTTGATGGCTTTTATTATTTGGGTCAATATTTTTGAGAGAAATTTGAACTGCTCTGTTTGGCACCTCTGAGTCTCAACGGAGGGCAATTTATCCCGCTGTTCTGTCTGCTTAATGACAAGGCTCATTAGAGCAGGCCTGAAGCTGGCAGCAGGACAAAAGTACCATTTCATATTTCCTTTATGAAGAAATGAAGGTGGAGACAAAGCTATTTTTTATTATATATAGGCTCCGTTTTTTTCAAGGTGAGACGACAGCATATTAGAACATTCTCATATAGCCGGCTACATTAGCTCATAAAGAAAAATCCACTTAGGCACCGCATATTTGCATATATCCACTTAGGTGCAGAACATTTGCAAAATGAGGACTAAACAAAACTTGATATAGGGCCATTTTAGCTGGTGCACAAGACAAATCACCTTATTTATGATGGGAAGAAAAGGAATATTAGTGTTTTAAAGATCCCCTTTGCTTACATTATAGGAATTACAAAGCTTTTACAGTAAGGCTGTGTCACCAGTACAGTAAATCTCAGTTAATATGGATATAGATTACACCACTCACTGTAATTGCAGTTAGGAATATTTCTCAGAAGGCTAAGTTAAAACACTATGAAAGGAATTTTATGGAAACCTGTTCTTCCAACATATTTTTGGAGCTTCCGCTTTCTGCTCTTCGATCCTCATTCCTGGGCTCTGACACTGAACTGAGCTGTCGCTCATTCTCAATTCAAGGAACAGGCACTGAAACCAGGCATTCTGAACAAGGCTGTTTAAACAGGGGGAGAACGATTGTGGTGTTTGGTCCTTGTGGTATTTTGATCAAAGCATGTCAGACAAACTTTCCATTTAGACCGCTTGAAACTGTGATTAGTTGTGGAGAAATGTTGGAATGTGTCCCCTATAAAGTAGCTGATTTCACTTATTAAATTTGGTGCCTGCAAACATTTGGGTGCCAGTATAGTCGCTAATGATAGGAATGAGTACGGCTCAGCCAGGTCGCCGCAGTCAGGTCAAATGACCCAAGAATGGGAGTGAAATCATGTTGATTGGAATGTATTTATTCATCATCATTTAAAAAATGAACAAACCCTGACATGTTTACTCTTCCCTGCTGCAGAATGGGAGACTGTAGAGTTAAATTGCTGGAACTGAAGGCCGGACAGAATGATCTTTGCAGGTGATCACGTCCACTTCCATTCAGCTTCCTGCAGTGTGTACTCTCAGAAGGTATTCTCTCCAATCTCACAAACACCACCTCTCTAAAATAATAACCTTTCAATTTGCCTCTTGAGAATCTGCTGGGAGCCTGTTATTCTTCTATTCTCTCAGAAATAGGCCACCTCTGACCCTCACGTCGGATATTCAGACTCCGTCCTCGCAGACCGCTACAAAAATGGAATCAGTTCTCTCTTCTCTTTAGATGTAGATCATCCCTCTGTAACTTGCTCACTCTCTCCCTGTTTCTCTTTTTTTCATACTCTCTCTTTTTTCACCCTCTCTCTCTGACTCTCTCTCTTTCTGTCTTCTGTTATTGTCTCATTGCTTTTTCTCTATTAATATTTCTTCCTGTTGTATGTCTCTTTCCTTTACAGATCCCTCCCTTCCTTCTGTCAGTCTTCCTCTCCCTCTCTTTCCTCTTTCTCTGTCTCACTGTCTTTCAAATCCATGTATTCCTCCTTTTCTACTATTAGAAATAGATCTGTTCTTTTCTCTTTTTTCAGATCTTTATCAGTTTAACTCTCCCCTAGTTTGTCCCGTTTTCTCTTCTCTTTTTATTTGTTTGTTTTGTTTCATTGTTTTTATTCCTCTCTCTCTCTCTCTCTCTCTCTCTCTCTCTCTCTCTCTCTCTCTCTCTCTCTCTCTCTCTCTCTCTCTCTCTCTCTCTCTCTCCTCTGGCTGTGGCTTTGTTCAGGGAAATTGCTGTGGTTTTCCATTCTTAGTGTGTTTGTGCTGGTTAGATGTTGCTACCTGCCAAAGCACTGCCAGCTCATTACAAAGCATGTGAGTATATGTGTCGCTTTGCTATACAACCACACACATATACACACACAAATGTGAGAGAAAGGCCTAATGCAAGCAAATAACCAAAGCCTGTGCGTCTGTATGTACTACACAGAGAGCAGAGGCTCATTTCTATTCCTCTAAGTCAATAATTAACTGGCCAGAGTGTTATGGGCTATTTTTCCTTATCTGTCACTTACTGGAACAAAAGCTTCACAACTGCTTTTCATCAGCGTCGAGTAAACCACTCTGTGGACACCAAGTAGCAGAGTGTTTTCTATTTTGAAACGTCACTGCAGAGACAATTTTGGCTCCCAGACACCCCTACCCCAACTTAAAATTTCAAATGTTACTTCTATCCATTTCTTTCTTTCTCTCTCTCTCTGTCTCTCTCTCTCTCTCTCTCTCTCTCTCTCTCTCTCTGTCTCTGTGTTTACATCTTCCTTCTCTCTTTTTTGTTTCTGTGCTTGTCCCATTACTTCACCTTCTCTCTCATATCTTTACTTCTCTTTCTCTCCTACTCACTCTCTGTCTCTCTCTTGCCCTCTGTGCTTATCTCTTTTAATATGTCTCTCTCTCTATCTCTCTCCAACCCTTTGGTCTTTTATTTTTATCTTTTTGTGTCATCTAAGAACTGTCAGACTCTCTTGCCTTTTGTTCAAGCAAAGTGATGCCCAGAATATCGGTCAGAATTATGAAAGACCATTTTGGCTCTAGGAGATCTAGAAGTCTCCCCCACCCCTCACTCCCCCTCACACACACACACACACATACATTTCAAACAGCTGACAGACCAGAGAACTAATTCTTACAAGCTGACGGGTCAAGAACGCATATAGCCAAAGTGTCTGTCTGATGTATATCACTTTCCCTTGGTGTTTTGTGGCCGGACGGTGCGGTGGGCAGTCGTGCACATCAGTCATGCTCGGCTACACGCAGAGGATGGAAAAAGGATGGAGGAGGAGGAGTAAGAAGAAGACGAGGAGGAGGAGGAGGACAGCTGTAAAGGACTTTGGGGTTTCGGTATCTAACAGGCTGCCGATCTCATTGCTCCAGATTCAGAACAGCTAGAGGCTTATGAAGAAACCCCACTACAGGCCTGGTGCCAAAAGAGGATGGAGGATACTTGGGGGGAGGGATGGGGGTGGGAGGGTTGTAGTGCTCCCTCAGTCAGAACCCCTGATTACATTGATACCTGAAACTGTTTGGCATATTGTCACCTATAAGTCACAGGCGAAAGATACTGAAACACATACAATATTGCCATCCAAATCATTGAATTCTGGTGTTCCGATCACTTCCATGTTCACAGGAGCATAAAACCAAACACCTAGGCATGCAGAGGGCTTCTACAAACATTTGTAAGAGAATGGGTCACGCTCAGGAGCTCAGTGAATTCCAGTGTGGACTAGTTGGGGGTCGACAGTTGCCAGACAAACGGCATTTGTCTGATTGCATTGTGTGGGGTTTCTTTTTCAGGAGTTGGGTTCAGCCCTTAGTTCCAGTGAAAGGAACTCATAATGCTTCAGGATACCATGTGATTTTGGACAATTTCATGCTCCCAACTTTGTGGGAATGGTTTGGGGATGGCCCCTGACTGTCCCAACATGACTATGCACCAGTGCACAAAGCAAGGTCCATAAAGACATGGATGAGCAAGTTTGGTGTGGAAGAACTTGGCGAGTCTGCACAGTGTCCTGCTCTCAACCCAAAAGAACACCTTTGGGATGAATTCGAGTGGAGACTGTAAGCCAGGTCTTCTTGTCCACTATCAGTGTCTGACCTCACAATTGCGTTTCTGGAAGAATGGTCAAAACACATAAACACACTCCGACATTTTGTGGAAAGCCTTCCCAGAAGAGTTGAAACTGTTATAGCAGAAAAGTGTGGGCCAACATCATAATAAGGCTCAGTTCTAATGCGTGCCACAGCAGGTGAATGAATACATTTGGCAATGTAGTTTAGATATTGGATGGCGCTCCATCACTCAATGGTCACATTTCCATAATTCTACAGCTCAATTCTGGCTGGCTTTGTACACCTCCAGCCAGCACCTGCCATTCAGCATATGTTTAATGATTTAATTTTAGTGATTTAAAATATGTCACTGTAGAATGACATGAATCCTATACCTTTTATGTTTAATTTCATTTAGTCACTGCCCACACAGAGTTTACTGTGCCCCACCAGGCATTTCATACCAGAGATGGCTTTGAATGTGCCACTTAGCATTGCTGCCTCTTATTCAAACTCAATATCACACAGCAATTGTGAACCTAGAGTTCGCTAAAATAGCTTTGTAGCTCCAATGCAGACGCTTTAGCAACTAGGGCAAGAAGTGCATTTTTGCTCTTTCTTTTTTTTTTTCTTTTTTTCTCATGTTCACCCAACATTGATTTACTAACAGGGTATTTCACCAGTGGTGGAGAACTTGTCCCATCATCACCTACTGCTGTCTTGCCACACAGAGGTCCTTGTTCCTCGGTTTCTCCTTTTATATTCGCTATAGCTGTACAGCATTTTCTTTTCTGACTGAAGGGTGATAATAGAGGCTACTTTGAGGATATAGCTGCTATCAGTTGGGTTTGATGCAGCTCATGCTCTTTGTGGGCTCAAGGCCTGAAGCAAAAATGGGTGGCAATTTTTTTTTTTTCTGCAATTATAAAGCCGATGGCTGTGTGTATGTGTGTTTTTGTGTGTGTGTGTGTGTGTGTGTGTGGAAAGTCCATGATTTAACATGTATTATCATTTGCATTCAGTGTGTGTCATAATCAAGCAAACGCACATCACACATCAGCCCTTTATCATTACTCAGACAATAATAAAATCATATAAAATCTCTGTTCTGAATAAGCTCATGTCCCCTCTCAATGCTTCTTTTAGATGCTGTCGTAGAGGAAATTCAGTTCTAAATGCTGAACTTAATTAAAAGAATAATGATTCCATGGCCAAAAGGGACACAAACGAAATGAAGCTCTTCTGATGTCAGATTTAAAGGAGTGTATTTCTCTTGTTCTTGGACCTGGTATCTCTCCCATTGGGTTTATAGAGTTAAAACAAGCACAGCATCTTGGGAATGGAGAATAGCCGCTGGCTGTAGTGGGCTGGTGTTCTTTCAGGGCATTCTCCAGTGAGCGGGACAGAGGAAAGGGATTCAGAGCTGAGCGCTGGCACTTTCATTAGTTCATAGTGCAGAGATTATGACTCAGTGCGGGCGCATGAATAATGCATGTAGGTGTGCCGTGGTGCCCTGGACCCCCTGATTCCCCTGCTCATTTTAACATGAAATAAGCACACACCGAAAATCATAGTCAAAAATCCAATGTCGGTCTAAAGAGCAGTAGATGAAATGCACTGATGTGCAGCAAAAAAAAATCTATAATGTACATTAAAATGCAGTCCAAGGTGTTCATTTTCTGCCTTGAAAAATGACAACAGCTTCTTCTTCATCATCTTCTTCTCTCTTGCTCTCTCAGTGCTACTTGCTCAGATCTCAGATAAATCCTCCTTTGTGCTGCAGTGTCACCACATCTTCCAATCACCTTTCAGAAGTTGAAAAAGGAAACCAGAACAGTATTTTTACACTACCGTGACTGATCTGTCGCCTCTAAACCTTAAAGGCATGTCATATATATGTCATAGTTCTCCTCTGCTCGTCTTCACAACGTCCTGAGTGAAGTACCCTTAGATCCAAGACTTCAGCTTCTACCTGTGAAGGATTGAGAAGGTTCCTCACTAAACAGCTGCTGCTGAATAAAATTTCATTGTCGAATCGTCCACTAAACACCTCCCTCCGACCCATCACTCAGCACAATGCTAGTCACTGCAGGGCAGTGAGGGTCCGCCCCCAACTAAGCTGAGCTTGATTTACTGGAAGTTTGAAAAGACGCAGTGGGTGGCTTCACTTGTTTTGGAGGAAGGAGAGGCTTGGAGGAAGTGTGTGGTAAGATCTGTTAGGAAATGTGTTCAATCTTGAATCTACTATAATTTAAAAATATAAAAAAAAATGAAACGATATGCTTTGAGATTATGTTTAAAAAAATAGCATTATGCTAATGTATACATTATATGTGTCATTTTTTGTGCCCGTTCTGTATCTGTTGGTGATTTGATCACGTGTATGGTTTAGTTTTCTTAGCCATGTGCTTGTGATCTTGTGCTGTTCTCTAGCCATGCCTGGCTCCTGTGAGTTTGAGTGTGTCGTGACAGTGCTCACAGGTGTCTCCTATTATCTCTCCTTTATGAGACCCTCTCTGGCCTTAGGGGTTGTCATTCATTTGTGATTTGCTCCTTGTTGTTGATGTCTCGTGCTGTAAGGATGTGCCTCTTTTAATCGTGGTTTCTACAAGCTTTTTATTGAATAAATGTTCACCTCTGCACACATCACCATCTCTCTGTGAATTTAAATGTGTCAATTTAAAATATTCTTTAAAAATCTGAATGCTGTATTTCAGTGGAACACTTCACACACAGCGCTGTCCAACCTACATCATCTTTCCTGTTTCTCTCTCAGTGATTTTCAGCCTCATGCTCATTATGTGGACGTGATGAAGAAAGATGCGGGTCTTCGTTGTGCACTGAGGTTTGCAGGGAGAGAAGAGTTAGAGCTCTCGCTGGGTCTAAAGAAAGTGTTTATGTTTCCTGTGCGTCCTTTTGACCCTGGGCTTTTGGCAAGTTGTTGTGTTGACTTTAGCACGCAATCAATTCATTTTAATCACAATGTGCAGCAGCCAGGGAGGAAGGGGAGGGGCAGGGCGAGAGGGGAGCTGCTTGCTAATTGATTGGCAGGTATTTGCATATACAGTAACGGGACGAAATGTCAGCCGGAGCCTCAGCTCTGACCTGCAAGGGGCTGCTGGCAAAACAAACTGATGAGGGTAATTTATCATGTGGCAGTGTGTGTGTGTGTGTGTGGTGCCGTCTCATGTGGTGCTATTGTTAACGTCGTCAGTCACCTGTCACTGTGCTCTGGAGCTAAAGCAGAGTTGCGGTCGGCCGTCAGGAAGGGCTCCGGCAGGTTAGCCACAAACAAGAGAGCCCAGAGGAAAATGTCAACACGGCCGAGAGCTATCGCTGCCCACATCGACGACGTGATCAATGGCCGTCCGGCACTGCGAGTTCAGCAGATTAAAAAGTCAAACAGGAGAATGGCGGCGGATTCGCTGACGTGGGTAATGGAGTGTGGACGCCAAGGGTGGAGTGTGAAGTGCTTAAAAATGGGGCCGAAAGCCTATAGCAACTTAAAACCATCCTCAAGTGCACGTCTTGTTGCTTTAGTGAAATAATGACTCAAATACAAGTAGCCTGGCAAACAGCAACGTACGTAAAAGAAGTATCAGGTCCAAGAATCTAACTCCCAAACTTCTTCAACTATCGAACTGCAGTGGAATCCCTTAGTACATTCAACACCTGTCACCACAGAGATTCTGGAAATGTGTAAAAATACAGCTGTTTAATACCACCACAAATATTCTACATGGAAGAGTTATTAATATTTATTAATTATGGGGAGAGTTCTAACTCCGCACCAATTCCCTCAGACAATTAAAAGTAATGAGAGAGCGACATGGGCCAAAACTCAAATAAATAAATAAATAAATGATTTATTGTAGAATAAATAAAAAAAATTAATAAGACATTAAAAACACTATATAAATTAATACATTATTTAATACTAATCCACAATGAAATTCTTGAAGCCAGAGCCCACCCAAATTCAAAAACACTTCAGAGAAAACACAGAGAAAATTATGCAGGCTTTTTTTTTAGTTTTTTTTGTGAAATATCTTTTATGCAGTTTTCTTCTTTTAGATTTTAAGCGGTGGGACTAAATTTGGCCTCTGTAATGTCAGGACTGCCACAGAACCTAAAAGAGGTAATGATATGGTTTGCAATATTTAACAACTATTAAACTGTATCATTTCATTTTCCATTTTTCTATTTTCTGCAGCCAGTTCATCCTCATCAGTGTCATGGTGGGTCACGAGCCTATAGCCTATACACACAATCATAAGGGGCAAGGCAGGAACATACCCTGGACAGGGTGCCAGTCCATCACAAGGCTTCACACAGCCACCCAATCACGCACTCACTCACACACCCGTGGAGAATTTTGCATAGCCAGTCCACCTACCAAAATGTGTTTTTTTGTTGGAAGGAAACCCATGCAGACTCAATCTCGCTTTTCATGAAAGCAATGTTTTGCATTTACTCAGCAGCCATCTCTAAACGCACTGAATAAGTGCGGTGATGGTGACCTGCGGAGTGTTTTCACACTCTCAGATCTGACATGAGGTGCTTTAGACACAAAGCTGATAAAATAAGCAATCACCATGGCAAGCAGAGCAAAACCTAGAACAACCAATCACACGAAGCCATCTCCTTCCCCAAACACAATCCACACTCAGGCTGTGCCTTGCTTGGAACCTTAGTGTTTGGATGCAATTCAAAGGACAGTTATGTTATTTTTTGATCAATTAGCTGACTGAAGAGCCTATGGCTCTTGAAGTGGTCCCCACTGGGGCCTTTTCTGGGCATGCTCCATTAGGCCAGGCAGGCAGTGGATAAACACCAATGGTGGCCTCCCATAAAGGCCCTGAACCAAATGAGCGGAAAGTCATCATCACCATTAAAGCCCGGGTAATGTTTTTCAAAGAGAGGGATCCTAGCAGGAGTGCAGCAGTCAGTCTCTCTGCCTCTCGCTCACTGTATGAGGGCACAAAAATGGTTTTCTTTTTTTTTTGGCGTCAAGACACATCGGCTTAATGCAGCTCTGCTGGAGTTTATTTTTTAAAGAGCAGATGGATTTTCTTTTAATAACACGGGCGGTGCTTAAGTAAATGTTTATACCGCCACTCTTAGGAAATGGAAACATGTGATAAGCAAATCAATGAGAAATTAGCAATAGTTCTGATATAAAATACTGTGCATAAGTTATTTTAGTATAAATTATCTTATAGATATTTGTTTTATGTCCAAAAACATGGAGGGTAGGTGAATTGGCTTCTCTAAAAAATGTCCTGGTGTGTGAGTGAATGAGTGTGTATGTGAATGAATGTCTGTATGTGTGAGTGAATGTGTGTGTGTCCAGATATGGATTGGCACTCTGTCCTGGGTGAAATCCTAGTGCCCAATGCAGTCCTCCAGGTGGATGGTTGTTCCTGGTTGAGTGTACGCTGTGCGCGTTTGGCTGCCACTTCTCGCCAGTGAGTGTGTGGATTGAGTGTTCTGAGCAGTGATGATTGTAAAGCGTCCTTGGGTGTCTAGAAAGGCGCTATATAAGTGTAAAGATAGATAGATAGATAGATAGATAGATAGATAGATAGATAAAATGAGTCAGTACATTAATGAGTCAGTACAGAAACATTTTAGATTTACTTTACCAATGATAATAATAATAGTAGTAATAGTAAATAGTAATAATGTTAAAAAATTATAATTTTATGTTTGTAAAGAAAGCAATTTATGAAAAAAGAGGTTACGTTCAAAAAGAAGAGTGATAATTCAACTTCTTAAAAGAACTGAGGCAGATTTTCCAAGACAGTAGAATTACCGTCTAATGTCTTTATAAAACTTTATAAACTGTACCTAGGGCTAATATGCAAGAAAAAAATGCAAATGGTCATCAAATATAATAGTGACTTTTGTTTGTTTATTAATGTTTACTGTACATTATTGTCTTTTCAAGTCTTTCAAGTAATAATTAATTAATTCCATTCATTTTGAAGTCGTCTTTACTTTCCAGCATTTAAGTACTGTAGATGTTTGCATTTTGACGAAATAAGGGCAAATAAATGTGTACATAGTAACAGGCTTCACTCTTCAAAAAAGATGGTTTCTCAAGAGTTCCTCATGGTACTTAAAACCGTGAATCTATATAGAACTACCGGTATGAATAAAGCAACACTAGGTTGTGTTCTTTCTTAAAAGCATAGCTTCAAAATCATTGTGACACTCTACTGACCTGTAAAAGGGACGTTGGGCTTCTGTCATTGCTGCTTCAGGCTCAATACCACAGAAACTAAACTATGGAACTTCTGGATGAAGATAGGAACACACCCCCAACATTTTCATTATAGTGCTGTAAAAGTCAATTCCACCTTAAATTGTAGGGGGAGCTCACATACACACACACACAAAAAAATAATATTATTAAAGGGGCAGTGGTTATTTAGATTACATGAGAATGTTTTGTATATGGTTCTATGTAGATCTTTTTTAAAATTGGTTCTATGTAGCACAAAAAATATTCTTATATTGTTCCAGACTGGACATAGTAACAATAGAAGAACCCTATTTCTATATTTTGTTCTACATAGAACCACATACAACACACCCTTCATTGATCCGAAAAATGACTTCACCATGCACTTAAAGGTTTAGCATATTACTATTAAGTGAGCATCAGATAACTAATTTACATGTACCACATGTAGCACGCGCTCTTATTCAGAACAACTCATGAAAGTGCATTGTGTTTGTTCAAGTTTATATTCCGGCTAAACGCTAAACGCTAGTCCAGTTCAGGGTCGCGGTGGGTCAAGAGCCTACCCGGGATCACTGGGTGCAAGGCAGGAATACACCCTGGAGGGGGCGCCAGTCTTTCACAGGGCAACACACACTCACACATTCACTCACACACTCACACGTTCACACTTATGGACACTTTTGAGTCGCCAATCCACCTATCAATGTGTGTTTTTGGACCGTGGGAGGAAACCGGAGCACACAGATGAAACCCACGAGGACACAGGGAGAATACTTCAAACTCCTCACAATCAGTCACCTGGAATGGGACTTTAACCCACAACCTCCAGGAACCTGGAGCTGTGTGACTGTGACACTACCTGTGTCACATATGTGGAGGAAACCACACAGGTAGTGACACATAGCAAAGCCTAAACCCATGCCCCCATGGCTCCAGAACTGGTAGCACTGGACATTGCTCCCTCTGGGGCTCTGTTGATTGAGAAGTTGAGAGTGGATGAATGCTGGTCAAAAAAAGCAATCATACTGAAGTTAACACTGTGCGAACCCACCCCATCTCTCCCTCCCCTGCTCTATTTCAGGCTGAAGAAAATGAGTGCTGCTGGTTATTCTTAGTGCAAATGTGGCTCTCTTGCTACGGGCTGCTTTGCAGTCCAGACGGACATCAAGTGTGAGTGACGTGCCAGTGTTTAGCACACACTCTGGCTGTGTGTTAACCTGTGCCTAGTGTGTGTGACCCGCCTCACGTCCGGCTTCACATTGAGTAAACAAGAGGAAATTAACTGCTGCTGGTGTTTTGTTTCTTCTCCTTCTCTGACTCCAGGGCTCAATCTCTCACATCTTGATCCTGATATTAAGCTCCTGAGGACTGATAGGGATTGACGTGGCAAACGATGCCGGCGCTGAATCTGACAGTCTCAAACTCAAGTTTATGGCACTGCGAAGATATGTCTGGATTTGATATCATGGATCTGTTATTTTTTTCTGGTGATCCATGACAGATCCATGAGAGATAAGAGGGCCCTGCATAGACCTCCAATGCTGAAATTATCCTTTAGATTTTAATACATAACATTTGTATTTAATTGTGAGTGATTGTGAGACATTTGTGATTTTGAATTCCCACATTTTTGGTGTTGTGTATCACCTGTATCACTGGCATATTGCAAAATCCATCCATCCATTATCTGTAACCGCTTATCCAATTTTAGGGTCGCGGGGGGTCCAGAGCCTACCTGGAATCATCGGGCGCAAGGCGGGAATACACCCTGGAGGGGACGCCAGTCCTTCCATATTGCAAAATATATCTCTCAAAATTGATACAAATGCAATGAAAACAAGCACCAAATACTCGTATCATTTCTATGTTATGATGCGCTTTATTCATTCATACATTGTCTGTAACCGCTTGCCCAATTCAGGGTCACTGGTCCAGAGCCCACCTTGAATCACTGGGCACAAGGCAGGAACACACCCTGGGTCACCGGTTCATTGCTTAGTGACACACACTCACACCTATGGACACATTTGAGTAGACAATCAGCCTACCAACGTGTAGTTTTCCACTGTGGGAGGAAACCGGAGCACCCAGAGGAAACCCATGCGAACACAGGGGGAACATTAAACTCCTCACAGACAATCACCCGGAACAAGGCTCAAACCCAGAACCCCAGACTCCTGGAGCTGTGTGACAGTGACTATGTTTTTTTATAATCACAAGATGAGCTCTGGTCCACTGGTGGAGCTGTTTAACTAAATCCACACAAACTTTGAACATTACACAGGACATAATTCTGATGCTTCTTACCTTTTGGAGTTTTGGTTTACGGTACGAGTTAGAAGTAGATGAAGAATGTTTCATGTTAGGTAGGTGTTACAATTTCACATGTATATCCAGGAATAGTGAAGGAAATATTTTGCACTCATTGTACAAATTCTGGACATGTTTTTTTAGTCAAATATGTACAAATTCCTGTTGAGACCAGGCTGAAATTTCATGGAAGCATTAATGCAACACAATTCCTGCCTGCCTCCAGAAGTTACACAGTGCCATTTCTGCAGTGCTAAGCCCCAAGTGCAATGACAGATTCTGCTCACCATATTACTGATCAGTGAAGCATCATATTATTGTGAAGCTGTAATTTTAAAGATTTAATTTCAGTCTCTTTTTAACATTGGCCTTTTCAGTTTCAGTTTTTTTTTTCAGTCTTGAAGAAGACATAACTCTACTATGGGTTCAGAGGCAAATTAATTAAACAGTGATCCCTCACCCTGATTATGCTTTTCTTGTACTGTGCTCGTACTGAAAGATAACGTCCACTAGAACTTTTACTTACTGTATTCCACTGTGCCTCATTGTTCTCACTGGAAGTGTAGTTACCCTTTAAGGTTCACTTGTTTAACCCTAAAACTCTGTACATAGAATATTCTTTCATCATCACTGCAGCTTTATTGGAAACAAGAACACACCCTGAAGAGTGTGCCAGTCCATAGCAGAGCTTTATACATTCAGTTCCAGATAAGCTGGGACAGTGTGTGAAATAGAGCAGTCTGTTCTTTTCTGAATTGCTGTGTTATTTCACTCACACCCATTTTTTTATAGGCCTCATGGACCTTGGTGTTAAGTTCTGTCAGTGAGTGGGTGATTACAGGACATAAGTTTAAAGACTGTTTTAAGGTAATGAAAGTAGGAAGGAATGATACAGTGAAGTGTTGGGAATGCAACATCTGAACCAATTTGGGCCAGTGCCAAAGACTTGGCAGGTCTAGTCAGATTCCATATCCATACATATAAAATTGTTAACATATTTTACTTTTTTTCTGCCAATGTGTTAAACACACTAAATAGAAGTCACTGCAAATATTTCAGACAAATGTTATATTTAAGTTTGTTATCTGTAGAGCACTGGTCCTCAGTAGGTCGTCATACAATTTATTACAGACCAAAACATTTCCTCGTAATCCACCAAATTTTGCATAATTTATTTAGTTTTTTGTGGTTCAGTCACAGAGCTTGTAAAACTATTTTCATCACAAGCAGGCAGTTAGTCAGGGGACTTGCGCTTATCAAAATACGCTTAGCAAACTGACGAATGTAGGCTTATATCAAGTCCAACAACTACAATGGCACTTTCAGCATCGCTCTCTACTTTGTAAAACAGGGACAGACAAATATGTATGCATTTGTCTGGCTCATTTGGCATCTCTGGTCCTTCAGCTCTGTGGATATTTGGTTGTAAAGTTCATATTTGCTGTAGAGTGTGTGTGTGTGTACTTATTTTCGACTAGAAATTCGACAGATTATCCTGGAAATCTCCAATTTTGGCATGTGACTGTAGTCATGAAATCTGAAACTAACTGGATGAGAGTAATTAAGTCCTTTTGGGTTTGGACAAACATCTCCAGTTTACCCTCCGCCCCTATGTGCGTAATGCCAAACTGCTGCATTATCATCAGTGTTCCACCATGCTTGGACAGGAACAGTGTGCCACTCTAAAGCGCCGTCATCATCCCGGCATTGGCAGAGCTTCGTGGCTCTGATCCCTCTGAGCAGCTGATAAAATCTGCCCCACTCCCAGCTGAGCCAGGCCTATTGTTTTGGGGGATTAGAGGGGGATTAAACACGGATGCCTGTGAGTGAGAGTTTGAGCCCTGTGACCTCTACACAAATCATTATGAGACGGATGCACGGCGCTCGATCGAAAGCCAAAGATTTTATTGGATTATCAACTTTTCATGCCACCAGCATGTGGACAGGATGAGATCTTGTATTTTTTTTTCAAGAAAATGTGACAGTCTCTGCACGTGTGTGAGTGAAGGCTGTAAGGTCAGACTTGTTGACTGTTCAAACTAGTGTTTGTTCTTTGAATGCCTCTCAACTGGTTCTTATACACTTTCAATGACAGTGGACAGTGAGGTACAATTTTGGGAATAACACTGTACAAATAACTAACCATAATATTGTGATCACTTTTTCCTCTGACAAAATACTGTAACACAGACCCTAAAACTGTAACAAGGACCCTACATGTGGCAACTCATATCACATTACAAACTAAGGAACTACAGGAAGTGCTGTAAAAATTAGTGAGCAATCCCTCACAGTATCAAAACTGGCTTAAATGGAATTAATATCTTCACCCTCCACAGAAAAACATCTCAATTTTAGAAGTTTTTTAAGTTACTATATCATTTGATCACAACAGCTGTCGTTTATAGTGTGTGAAAATGTCATGATGAATGGACCAATATAAATGCCCCTAAATGACTTGGAATACAATTTACATTGAATCCACTGAAATATTTCCTATTAAGTTACTAATTTGGAGTTACATGAATTTCTTTGGACAGAAATGATAAGTATGTAATTTTCAGTGTCCAGGTTTCAGCACAGCATTTTGCTGATAGAGCCACTGTAAACTGAAACATATGAAGTAAAATACATAACAATGTCTGTTTTAAATGTTAATCCTCTGGGGTAATAGCACATTTTCTTAATTTTGCAAATCTTAAATTGGCTTTTACACTGACCTGTATATAACATAACCCCATATGATCTGACCCCTCAGGCTCTGAAACTATTAATCTTCGTTACTACATTCCAATACCAATGCAGCAAATGTGTGGTGGTTCCCATGTTTCTCAGATGTCGCCTGAATAAAGAATGAAAGGTTTTCATTATAAGTCCTTAGCGATTTGCTGAATGTCCATTGGTCAGTTTCAATCAAAATGTTGACAGATATTTAGTTACATACAGCCACAGATTTTTGGCCATATGACTCTGAATGTGAGTGATATATGATCATTTAATGAGATGGGTTTGAAAGGGCAGATTCCACAGAGCCAGGAAATAGTTGAACCATATTTCTGCACTGTATTATCAAAAAAGATATTGATTAAAACCTTTCATATACTGGCAGACTTGGAGCACCAAAAGGATTAAGTATTTTATTTTGTTTTGTATTAACCACAATTGTTCAAACTCCAGGCCTAACTCCAATGCATGATGAAGCTCCATTTTAAAGCTTAGTTGACTATATAAGGTACATAAGCCAATGCTAGAAAGCTTTCTTCTGACCATTTGATTTGAATTCCAACTACATTTGCTATAAATCCTTCTTAGCCACTACTTTTCCATTAATTCACAGCACCTCTTACTAACTGTCCATCTCCTAAAATTCAGTTTAACCCCTGACCATATGGTTTGTCGAGCTAAAGCCATACACACACTGTACCATTCACCTGGATCTCCACAGTGCAGAAGACCTTAATGATGACATTAGTGGGAATCATTTGCAGAGCAAAGACAAGAACAGAGCTCGCTTCCCTATTGCCCACGAGCCAATTCCCCTGCTTCCCTCCCTCTGCCTCATTGTTTTTGTAATTAATTCATTATGTAGGAATATCTCCCCCGTCAATAACACGGCAGATTAGAGAAGATGGAAAGAGATTAAACATGACTGCTGGTTAGCTCTCTGCCCCGGCGTGTCACATGGGAGCAGCCTCACTCAAAGGTTAGGAGTCTTTGAGCCTAACGATCATATTGTGCTGCAGTCCACAGGGAAGACAGAGGAAGTTTGAACTGAGTTGCTTTATTCATCAGTGATGCTTTCTCCTGTCTCACCATTTGCCTCTCTGTAGTGTCTCGGCAATATTCCTTGAAGTAATTGGAAACATCCATCTGTTCTCTGACAGCGTCTCTTGGCTCTTCCTCTGGAATCAGGCAGCATTCTTCTACTTTTGTAGATTAGAACAAAGTGAGCAGGACAATAGGTTACGCTTTAGAAAAAAAACACAATTTTATTTTGAGCTTGTAAACACTTTGTTCACAGATACAAAAATCCTAACTTTACAAGTGGATTAAACAGAATGGGCAATTAGGCAGGCTTTGATATTTCAGTGGGAATTGTCCGGATGCCCAAGGAGTTTCAAATGCTGGCCAAGAAATCAAATCAAATCAAATATAAAAAGTAGACAAGAGGACTGGATGCTTCTTTGACGGACAGTTCTCGTTTCAGGTCAGAGAGCAATTCTTAAAGTGTCATGGTGATGTGTGGTGTGAATTGTGTCTGCTGCAATCCACAGCCAGCAGCCACATCCTGTATCTTTTTTCCCCTGCTACTGCTGGGAATTTTCCTGCATGTGATAACCTGTTAGTGTGATAATCACTTCAGCCCTCCTCCATTAACAAAGTGCAAGGTGCCTTGGGAACGCCAAGATCGCTTACTCCTCATGCGCTTCGTGGGGCTTTAAATAAGTCTGAGAAGACCCCTTGTTCCCCGAGGAGAGGGCCCTGTCGATGACAGAACAGCAGCCCATGCAATAGGAAGAGACTACTTTCAAGCCCAGTTTTCCCTCCCTAAAACATGTCTTTCCTGTGGTTAAGTCTTGGCAGGGCTGCCAAATGAACCGAATGGACTGAATTATCTTATAAAAGCTTAAGATGTCTAACTGACTTTGGGGGACATATTCCTAGATCCAGATAAAGCCTAAACCCAAGCAAAAAAAATAATTTCCACTAGATATTTACCAATGGTACAGCAATTTATTCGAAGAGCAGTTTGGTGATGTCATAACAGCACAAATCCTTGGCCTTTTGGCTCTGGGTTGCAGCCTTGCTATGGGTCAATGTGTGGAGTCCAATGCATTTTCCATTTGCTCTCTACCCAGTCACTGGTGTTGGTCCGAAGCCCTGGTGAAATGGAACAGCTGAATCAGGAAAGCACTCTACACGGTGATACCTAACTGCACTTCTTAATGAAACAATTAAGTTAGCGTAACTTAAATGATACAGCAATGTGGGATCATTCAAGGTGACTGAGCCAAAAAAAACTTAAAAATGGATCATTAACATACACACTCAGTTCATTTGTGTAAGATCAACTTTTTGGAATATGTTGAGTAAAGGTGAATTTACTCAGTTAAGTAGTACTGAATGAGTGAACTGAGTATTTTGGTTTTTCTCTGCATTGGGGCATGTCTGTGATTAAAAATTAACGAGCAGAAAAGTGAAAATTGAACACTTGCTGATAATTTACATTATCCAGCACGTCTTCCTCTATGCACCCAGTCTAAGCTGTAAAGTTATGCTTGCCTGGTCTTGGTATTGAAAATCTTAATTTGTAGTAATTCAGTGTTTTAAATAGAAACTACTACTTGTGATTTTAAGTAATGCAAGCTTTAATAGAGTAACTCCAGTTTACTTATTTTACTTAACATAGCTAACCACATATAACTTCTTACAAGTGAGTTTTTTGTACTCAGTTCAGAGTGTTATTCATTCATTCATTCATTCATTATCTGTAAGCGCTTATCCAGTTCAGGGTCGCAGTGGGTCCACAGCCTACCTGGAATCATTGGGCGCAAGGCGGGAATACACCCTGGAGGGGGCGCCAGTCCTTCACAGGGCAACACAGACACACACACACATTCACTCACACATTCACACCTACGGACACTTTTGAGTCACCAATCCACCTACCATTGTGTGTTTTTGGACTGTGGGAGGAAACCGGAGCACCCGGAGGAAACCCACGCAGACATGGGGAGAACACACCAACTCCTCCAGGCCCCCTGGAGCTGTGTGACTGAGACACTACCTGCTGTGCCACCGTGCCACCGTTCAGGGTGTTATTTTAACTTAAATGTTTATATTATTAAACTTAAATGGTTTAAGGCAATCGTTTTTTTCATTCCATTTGAGTTAACTTAACTCATCAGGTTTTACAGTGTAGTTTGGGCCAGGTCTAATGTGTGAATGATCGCCCCATGCAGGAGCAGACAAACGTGGATCAACAAGTGAATTGTAAACCAAAATTAGGGTTTATTCATGTCCAGAAAACCAGACCCTATTTATTTATTTTAATTTAGGTTTTTTTAATTTATCTCATTGCAATGGTTAAGGAACAAATATTATACAATTTGGCATCAATGTATTTGTTATAAATTGGACAATGATACATCCAATCATAGAATCCAAACCAAATACACAGGTGAGTATAGTTATAATATCAAATAATATCAATAGTCCATTTGATATGCAAATATAAACTGAATTATGATATTGCTATGAAATGTGGTAGTTTATTCTGTTGGTTATTTGTTCTGTTGTACAATGAAAAATGAAATAAACATAATGCAGCCATTTTGTATTTTCATTTTCTTTTGCTAAAACAGCCAGCAAGACAGACCTTGGAATACTTATTTTGCACAAAGCCACAATAAGCACTTGGTTATTCACACTGAAATTGTTATTTCCTTTTCCTCACCTTCAAAAAATGTTATGGTTAAGGAGAGTCTAAGCCCTGCTGATATATTCTGTTATATATGTTATTCCTGAGATTTGAAGCCTAGCAAACTGGAGTTTAAACCTGAGATGAATTTAAGGAGTCTGGAGTCTCCTTGCACTCTACAGCTCAACCAATCAGTTGGACATGGCTGGAGGAGGGTTCTCAAGGAGTACCATTCTGCACAGACCCCTCTGTGGAATCCCTGAAATAGAGGCCCTTAAGGTGGCAGGGAGACAGAAAGTGAGAAGTTAGTGTCCCGCTCTAGCTTGTGGGATGGGCTCTACTGGGCTCCTCACCAGAGGACCTGCACATGATTAATGACCGAGCCAGGTGCTCTACCTGAAGGGCAGGTTACATAAACCCCATTCCAGCCCAAGAATCAGCTCCTCCGCATGGTAATGGAGACCCCAGTGCTCTCACACCACTTTAATCAGAATAACCCCACAATGGCAAGCAGGAATACATGGCAAAGAGAGGACAGGAGGATGTAGATTGTGTGGTTAACAGGAGTAACTGGAGTATATTAGCACAGTAAAAATGCCTTAAGAGCCGAGTGTAGGCACCAAAGGCCCATAGAGTAGAATAACAGACAGATCCTATGCTAAATTATGATGTAGCCTTTGTACAAGAACATGTACTTAACTGAACTGTGTTCACCAATTTCAGCTTCAGACACTGTCATTGATATATGGATCAAAAATGTAGTCCCAAACCGTCAATTAAATTTCTGTAAGGATTTCTGAGGAACTCTGAAAGCAATTCTCCTATGAAAAGCAACCAGAGGAAACTTATACTGACACAGGGAGAACACACCAAACTCCAGGGTTCAAACCCACAACCCCAGCTGTGTGGCTCAGAAACTACCTGCAGAATTTAGACCGTTTGTATAAACAATTAGAAATGTACTAAAACACTGGTTATTATGGCATGAGGTTTGATTTCTGAGCTTCTCTAAAGAAACTGTAAAGTCTGCAGTGATAACTTACACTTGTTCCTTTACCCATTAACATACAGAAATGTCCTGAGGGTGGGGCGGCCAATCTGTTGTGCTAATTTCTAGAAAATGAGAAAAAAAGAGAAGAGGAGAAATAACCACATAACTTTATGATAAATAACAGAAGTCAGCTGGGACTTTTATAGGCTGAAGAATAAAAATATACACATTAGATTATGTCCAGATTTTACATTCTAAGTGCACTATAAAGGTTTATCTCTCCTAATGAAGAGAAAATAGCTCAAATCTCTGAACAATAAGTGCTCAACCAGCCACTCCTCAAACTGATCGATTGTACAAGAGGCCAAGCATCAATATTCTGTGCAATCTGTCATCTTTTAAAATGCACTACTTCTGAGTTTGGCCCAGTCCCATTATTTATGAACGCACCACGGATCATTGGTGGTGAAAGGTATTTAAATGGGTGGACAGTTGAATTGTCTAATAATGAATTCAAAATGGGCAGTAACTCTGAGTTATGTGTGGGGATGATGACACACATGGTGTGGCTCAGTAAATCTTGTCTTGGAGTTTGATTTCTTATTGGCCCTGTGTTTTGCCAACAGTTCAAGGACCTCTGTCATACAACAAAGGGAACCTCTGTCATATTCCACAGATCAGTGTGTCTGCAACATTCACTGCTATAAAACTATCTACGGTGGGCTTTTTCCCCATGGCCCCTGAAGCTGCTATATACACTGTTCCACTGGCAGCATAGTGCTGCATCTGTCTTGCTTGTTGTTTTACTCATTGTCTTGCTTGGCACAGTGTAATAGAAATAAGTGGCAACTGTGCATTTTATGTGAGTGAGCAAATGAGGATCTAACAATAATACAATCTTATCAGTGCCAGTTGGGCTTGGCTGTTGCATTGAATACAGAAGGTATTACATTACAGAAACATTGGTTTGATTTAGAGATAAATGTGTTTGAGATTAATTCTGATTATGAAGATAGTTAAAATATTGAACTCCTGGTTTATTTTAGATATTATTAGAGCTAAGATTTATCTGTTGTATTAGATTGTAGTAAAGTTGTATTAGTTGTATTAAAATGTTTAACATATGATTTTGTTGTGTATTATTAAAAATGAATAGGCTACCTTCACAATTGCAGATATAGACATTGCCAGTTTTAAATCGTCCAAAACTCACACACACTTTTTGATACAGCATTAACCCCAAGGAGAGAGCAAATTGATGTATATGCTTTTGCCGCCAGTTTCCCTTGATGGAACTGAAAATGAATGAAGTGACACATAAATTCTTCAAACTACTTAATTTTGGAGAAATTGGGGTAATTTTTAAGGCTAAGCAACATTTGCCATAAAATGACATTTTAAAACATTTTAAACCTTATGTAAACCTAAACGTATTGTAAGAACAATTTTGTATGAATAAATCTGTCCAAAAAAGTAAGTAAATAAATAATACCAAAATAAAAAATAACATTAACACATTAATTTGGGGATTAGGAGCATGCCAACCCACAAACTGTGAAACAAGACCACCCTGTCAGTTTTTGTGGGCTGCACAAATCAATAAATATGAGATAAAAAGAGCCTTTCTGATTTTGTGCTGCTTAAGTAGAAAAATCTCTCTATTCACATATAAATATATCAAATAAGGAGAAGAAAGAAAACCAAGTAAATAAATAAATAAATAATACAAAATATAATTTAAAAAAAGTGAGAGACAGAAAGAGCTTTTGTTCCTAGCTCTTCACTTCTGGGTTCTCACACTGAAGTGAACTGTGGCTCATTCTCATTTTAAGGAACAGGTGCTGACACGGGTCGTTCAGAACAGGTTTCAGAGGAGACTGCTACTGTGTGGTTTGATCCTTGTAGTTTTTTGAAGAAAGCTAAATCTATGGGATTTTTTGTGCAGGTTATTAACCCACTGGAGTCTGAAGCATTTCATCCACATATGAGGTTGTCAGACATGCCTTAATATTTTTTACAATTGTACCTAACTAAAAAACTATAATCTCACTGTGTTTTGGTTTGGTCACTAGTAAATGTTTTATAGAACTCTTGGCTTACTTTACACTATATTAAGAACTGCAAAGCTATAAGGAGATTAAGGTAGTATAGAAAAAGGGCTTATTATTTATGGATTCTGGCAAATAGAATTTGTCACACACTTCTGTCCTTATGTAAAATTAAATCTATACATGAAATCATATTTCTTTGAGTAAATAACTCTTGAGTAAATATCCTATGCTGAATTTGTAAATCTTTAAATTAAAATAATCTCCCAGGATTTATACAATGTGTACGAAACAGAGTTTGTATGTGCTATTGATATGCAAACCAACATAACCCGAGCCCTAAAGCTGGCCATAAACCCAAACTCATTCATTCATTCATTATCTGTAACCATTATCCAGTTCAGGGTCGCGTTGGGTGCAGAGCCTACCTGGAATCATTGGGCGCAAGGCGGGAATACACCCTGGAGGGGGCACCAGTCCTTCACAGGGCCACACACACACACGGACAATTTCGAGTCACCAATCCACCTACCAATGTGTGTTTTTGGACTGTGGGAGGAAACCGGAGCACTCGGAGGAAACCCACGCGGACACGGGGAGAACACATACTCCTCACAGACAGTCACCCGGAACGGGAATCGAACCCACAACCTCCAGGCTCCTGGAGCTGTGTGACTGTGACACTACCTGCTGCACCACCGTGCCACCCATAAACCCGAACTCAAACCATGATAATGATAACTTAATCCTAAGCCTAAATCTAAGCTGCAAAGGTTTAGAATCTGCAGACTCTCTCCTGTATAATGTTCTTTTACAACAGTTTACATCACTGTCTTTGTGATTCTTTTCAGGTACATACTGTAACAAGTGTGGATTTAATGAAGCAGTCACCAAAACAAATCCTTTTCATAGGATATGCACTTAATTTTTTTGTGATCTTAATGCTTGACTTTCACAACTAATAAAGGTTTTGTTAAATGGTGTGTATTAGGTTGCATTTGCTATTTGTTTGAAGCTGAAGTCAAAAATGAGCAGAGTGTTATGTCAGGACACGACGAGGTCTCTCTGAATAAATCAGTGGAGACACTACCACTGTTATCAGACCATTTAAATGTATGGAACGGCCGTCAGTCCTGGGGTGCTCCCCATGCTCCGGAGCTACGGCTTCATCAGAAGAGGCTGTGTGTGCCTCAGGGGAACGAGAGACGATCCTCATCCCACGGTGCGACGCACATTGTTAGACTAATGAAGAGGCAGGATTTGATTAAAACCTTCCTAACATCATTTGGTCCCCCACATGGCACAAAGAGTCTCCCCTGCTGCGGGCACTTAACGCAAGCCCCCCATTCTCCAAGGTGAGTCCACACAAATCATAACACTGCAGACACACCACTACAACACCACCCAACACCCTCCACCAACCATTTGTTAAATATTCATCAGACAGTGCGTGAGCCACCTCTCGCCAGATGTCACCCCTGACCCCAGAACCGAGAGCCGAAGTGAAGTCTTCCAGTGTCCTGGGGGCGACACTGACTTATACAGTCAACACTGTTCAATCAAATTAATTTGGCCTGTTCCAGGTGGGTACATCATTTCCACATTAACCCTTAGAGCCCATGACATTCTAGGTATCTTGCTATCTTTCAGAAACATAGCATGTCTACAGAGTTTTCAGAATCTAACCTAATTGCAAGAGTTATTCACTGTCTTCTTTGATGCCCATTAACAATTTTGAAATGGAACAACATAAAAGAAAAGAAATAAATATTTGAAAAAAAAAAACATGTCAAAAATACATAATCAACCAGATCGTCAAAATAAACGCATACACTACTAAAGGTAGTAAACCCAGATATTCATAGATTTTGAATGTTATGATTTGTAATGATTTGTAGTTATTGCAAAAGGCAAGCTCCTGTCCACTGCTGGCACTGTTTCACTAAAACCACTTAAAAGTTGTTATATAAGAATCATGCTGTAAACTGGTAGGATAAAACTGCTGTTTTTAAGATTTTGGAGCTTAAATTTTAGATCTGGGGGCAGGACAAAGGCATATTTTCTTCTTGAAAAAGCATCAGGAATCCACATGCACATTCAAGGGTGAGCTATATTTCTTACACATGAGAATGGATATTTAGTTTAGATATTTAGAAATATGAACATATTCACTTTGAGGTTGGCATAAATACTATTTAAGTTAAGAATATATATATATATATCCTCTTATAGTCGCTTTCGAAATACATGTATCTCATATATCATTTAAATGCAGCAGATATCCTTCACATTCTGTGAAACTGTGGTGATGTATTGATCAGTAGAAATGCTTCAAAGTCGCTTGGTAGAAAATATTTCTTCCATTGAAATTTAGGAAGGTTTTTATCCTTCCCCTGTGACGTTACTATTTTGTATATATATATATATATATATATATATATATATATATATATTAGTATTATTATTTTTTTTTACTTTGGTCAACGTTATATACCTTGTGTTTGTAGCTTTTGAAGTTAAAATTAGTTCTGAAATGTTGTATGAAAAGGGTTCATTTCAACCAAAATGTGATCAGGCTCTTGCCAGTGTCAGACTCTGTGGTGCTGAGGGTCAGGTTAGGAATTCAATCACTGAAGTGTGAGACAGGATGTTTTAATAAACTCAGACTCAGAGGGGCAGTGTTTACTGACCTTACAGCTTTAACCCTTGGCACGACCCTGACATGACTGCAGTGTCCAAGAGCCCAGAGTCAATAGAAGCTTTTATCGTAGCTGCACATTGTGGGTATATTGCTGGAGGCTGTTTTTTTTTCCTAGTCTATCAGGCCTGGTGGTCCAGACTCCAGACCTCCTTTCATCCCTCCAATAGCCTGTATTCGCTGAGTCATAATTACTGCAGAAATAGCAGCAGTTTACGCTCAGAAAGAGGTAGTTAATTTAGATCTCTAATTAGCGCATTGTTTGCAAGCATTTTATCCACTCGCCGTTGTTCTGCAGCGGTGCAATTGTTCACGGGAGAGAACAGACATGGTAATTTGGGCTGACATTTCACGGGCATGAAATTAAGGTGTAATGATTGTGTGGCTTTCCAACATCTTGTAATAGCTTGCTATTTAAATTGCAGATCACCTTGCACTTGCGCTGGTTACCACAGAGAAACACAGAAAACTCTGAAAGACAGAGCAGTGAGAGTGTGGCTTAAGCCGTGTGAGAATGGCTTACTGCTGGGAGAATTATCCCAGAGCCACCGCGTACAGCACAAGATGCCTATAAATATTACAGACACTCGCGCTTTCATAACAAGGCCGAAAGTTTAAGCTGTGAACAAGCCACAGGCCGACCAGAGAGACTGTTCACATATGTGCTGCTTAACAGTTTGTAAATGAATAATTGTGTGCACAATATGTATTTATGCAGGGTTAGGGTGAAAGAAGCGGCTTCCTATGAGTTCTCTCTCTCTCTCTCTCTCTCTCTCTCTCTCTCTCTCTCTCTCTCTCTCTCTCTCTCTCTCTATTTTCTATTCTGTCTTGTTTTCCTTTTTTTCCCAAATGTTCTCCCCTCGTTCTCTTTGGACTCTGTTCTTTTTTCTCTGTATGCCCTCTCAATTTCCCCCTTTTTTTCCTTTTTCCTCTTCATTTATAACTCTCCCCATTCCCATCTCTCCCTTTCTCCTCTTCTATTTCACTTTCCTCTTTATCCTGTCTCTCTTTTTCTCTTTACATCTGTCTCCTCTTTATTTCTCTCTTAATTTTCCCTCATTCTCACTTAGATTTTTTCTTCAGTTTTCCTTAACTTTCTTTCACATTTCTTTCATTTTCTTCTTCTTTGTCTTAATCCATCATTTGCTCTTTCTCTCTCTCTCTCTCGCTCTCTCTATCTCTCGCTTTCTCTCTCTCCCCTTCTCTTTCACACATGCACACACACACACACACACACACACACACATGCAGAAATCCCTGCAGATAATTTGTTGGAGGCTCAGCGTTTAGCAGCTCTAATCCTGCGCTGATGCTCTTAGTGCCAGATAATTGTATGAATCTGTAAAAGTGGGATTTGGTGCTGTCCTGATTATCACCCACTGTTCGGCCGTGGAGAAGAAACTGAGGGAGGGAGCTGGAGAGGAGCTGAAGTGAGAGAGTGCAAAGAGTGAAGTAAAAAAGAAGAGCACAGTGAAGGGCAGTGGTTAGGCCACTGAGCTGGGTCAGTGCGAGTCTGTTCGGCCGGAGAGGGAACTGCGCTCAGACCCGATTCTGTCCACTCCCATCGTCCGGCAGCGTAATGAAAGCTGACAAGATGTAAATGAGTTTTTAAAGGCTCTGGCACAGGACAGCCATTTCTCTCATTTAGAGCTCAAATGGGCTGGAGCCTCAGACCCCCAGCTGCTGGGCTTTCTGTGGATTAGAGCAGCCTAAACTCAACACATCAGGGCCTCGATTACAAGCACAAGTGGGGCCTCCTTTCTTCTTCTGTTTCTCAAAGAAAGAGAGAGAGAGGAAGGGAGGGGAAGGGAAGGGAAGGGAAAGGAGAGAGGCAGAAATAGCCATAGTGAAAAGAGACAGAGAGGCTGTTGAGGACAGTTCTGGTTTGAAAGTCTTCTTGGCAGCATTTTATTTCCCACAATATGGGGCACTTTTTAAATCCTTTTGCATGAAATTTCTCACTCACTATTATTCATCGATTATTCCTCACTGAGTCAGACAGCTCTAATATCTCTGCACTTTTCTTCAGAAGTGGAGCAAAATCAGAGCACCTTTTTTATGTCATGTTTTCTGTCTCACTCAGACCAAATACATGGACTGGATGGTTTTGCTTCAAAGTCTGAGGGTTGGTAGACACACTCCATATCTCCAAAGTAATGTGCACAAGCACTGAACAAGAGATCTTTTCAATATAAGGATTGGATTTCTGTCCTTATATTAATAAATTTAGCTGGATCGAGTATTGAATAATTAGGCCAATCCATGAGACCCATTCATTGAATTTAAATGTATCTGTGACACGTACTATGCATTAGGTCAGCAGCATGTGTGTGGCATGTGGTTAAAGGCATGGTTAAACAGGAACCACAACATGGAGCAAGTCAAAGAGTCAGCTGTATAGACATATTTCATTGCATGCCAACAATTTCAAAGGCAGTGTGCAATATCTGCAAAACAAATATTGCAAAGGGTGGTGGTAGCATTGCAAAATAAACTATAACAATTGTACACCTCCAAGAGAACCACTAAATCACACACAGAATTCCTAATCCTGTCAAACACACTGCAAAAACATGAACATTTTCCAACAACATTGAAAAACTCACTAAAAAAAGAGGGGAACATTTTGCAGTTTATATTTAGATGCACAACCCATGTTGTCGAAGGCGAATACGTTCATCTCCTGTTTGAACTCCTGCAATCAAGGTATAATTTACTGTCATAAAAGTATAGCCCAATATGCAGAGTTTTCTGTCATATCAGAACTTAACATGTCGTACTGATGCCTCTGTAGAATAAAAGTGTTTTATTCAGTTCAGTTGACATATATAGTAGATATTCCACCATTAACTGTGGGTGATATTTCTGAAACGTGGAAGCATTTAGTAACCACAGCAACTCAGCAACAAAGGGGCAGACTATGTAAAGTTACAGTGCAGTGTCACCGAGTGCTGAGGCACACATTGTGTAGAAGTTGCCAAACCTCCTGTGGCTTTAACATCAGCACAAAAACTGGACATATTTATGCTTTCAATTTTGTCTGAATCGTTTGAGGAAGGCCCTTTTCTTTTCTTGCATGACTGTGCTCCAGTGCACAAAGCAAGGTCTGTACAGGCATGGCTGGTTGAGTTTGGTGTGTAACACATTAACTTGCCCACACTAACCACTGACCCCTGTAAAAAATCTTTTTTGGCAAAAAAAAAACAAAAACAATAAAAATGGGATTCTTGTGTTAAAAATATAAAAACAGCACAAAATTGTCCCTTCTAATGCTCCAGGCAGTGTCAACCAGAAGTGTGGTATTTTATTTTCTCCATGATCTCCAGCCTGGCTGTGCCTCAGCAGCTCTCGGAGCACACCCAGGCCCAGACAGCACTCTCCTCACTGTATCATTATCTCCACACATTTACACCGGGCTCCAACAGCCCCCAGGCCTTTCTCCAAATGCACCAACCCTCGAGGCTCTATGGGGTCAATTGGTAAAGATACCGCACATGTTCCAGTTCACAGCTTTGATCTTGGGGTATATTTGACTTCATCAGAATTTACATAGTCCTGCAGTGAAAATAAACATAGTAATTTATACCGCAGACTCTCATTCAGGATAACTTGCCATGGGTAACAAGATACAGACACAAGCAAATTCAGTGTTAGGAGTCTTGCTCAAGGACTCTTATTTAAGCAGGATGGTGTGCTTACCCAAGCAAGGAATCAAACCCCAGTCTTCTCAATAGAAGATAAGAAAATCAATAAGAAAATCTCTTTAAAGGGAACGTGTATGATTGAAGAGAATTGCAGTTGTCTCTGGTTAGTTCACATTCAGAAGCTCTGTGTCTTTTAAACAACGACTTGTTTGTAAGGGGCTGAAGTTTAATTTTAAGCTTTTATTCACTCTTTGAATTACCACAGAAACCTGCTTGTAAATTGAGTTGTTTAGTTTTGTAAAACTTTCTGTTTAAATTCGTGCAGTTAACACTTTGTTTTTTTTTTTTACTAGTTTACTGACACTGGGGCTTCTTAAAAACATTAGACCGGCTTCCAGCATTCAAACAGGCTGTAGAGCTAAAAAAAATGGTGAGGAAATATATATTTTTAATGTTATTAAAAAAATATATATTACAACGGTAAATATCACCTTTTGTATCTCTATCTTGTGTTTTAGTGGGGATTCAAGTAAAGTTTCACTCTCAGATTTGCTGTAATAGTAACACTATTGTTTAACTGCAACCAAACAAAAGACAAAACTCAACCATTTTTAATCCAAGGTTCAGAAGCCTCCCAGTTCTGATGCTATGGCTACACCGATCAGCCATAGCATTACTATCTCCTCTTCATTTCTACACTCAGTGTTTACTGACAGTAAATGTACATTTTGTAGCTTTACTGTAGTCCACCTGTTGATCCACTCCCTGTTTTTTTACAGGAGCCCCACAGATCAGGTTGTCATTTGGGTAGTAGATATTTTTGGATGGACATTTCTCAAACGAGCAGTTACAGCAAGGGAATTAAAACTTCCAGCAGCACTGCTGTGTCTGATCCACTCATACCAGCACATGACACAGTAACACACCACCACTACATCAGTGTCACTGCAGCACTGAGTATGTTCCACCATCCAAATCATACCTGCTCTGTGGTGGTCTTCTGGCAGTCCTGACCATTGAAGAACAAAGTATGCAGAGCAACAGATCAGGTATCTGCAGCACTGCAACTCCTGTAAGGTCAGTGGAGTTGAGAGAATGGTAAGTGAGTGTAGAAACCAAGTGGGAGTAATGTTATGGCTCTTCAGTTGAGGTAACTTTTGATTTTTTATCATGGCCAGAAGCATCTCACATCTCCTTTTAGTCTATAGCTATTTCTCCATAAGGAATCCTTAGAAGAACTCTCTATAAAATCCTGAGCAACCATGAGCAACTGTGGAGAAATTGTTTGGAAATTATCCTCTGGGCTAGTTTATTAGCTTTGGTTAACTTATCATCACACATTGTCCACTAGATCAGGTCTAATTACCATATATGGGCAGACAGGGTGTCCACACCTGAAAGGTCAGATGATTAGCCGAGGATCTCTCCAACTCATCCTAAAAGTAGTGGATGATGTTCACTCAACAATCAACTGCGGAGTTTCACTTCTCCCCAGCCCAATACCCTACTAACCAATGCGCTCTGCTGGACATTGGATATGATGCTCGTAGACTCATATGCAGCAGGGCATGCGCAATAAAATTCCTGTGCCGTCAAGGAGCACCAGATATCCTTAATATGAATCTAAAACAGTTGCGCACCCTCTCCGGATGCTGACACGTCCAAAGCATATAACTCATTGCTGAGGTACAGCAAAACAGACCCCACCAACAAAGCTGAGCAGAAAGTGCACAGTGCCTGTAAGCGTGGTATTTTCAGTCAGCTGTTCACCTCCCATAAGTCTCAGCGTTTTTCTGTTTTTTCCGTCTGGTCTGACAGCCTCAAAGGTAATGTTTGGATTTGCTGTGTCTTAACCTTGACAGATTATTGGAGCGGCTGAGCGAGAAAAAGAGACCCAAACAGTTTTATGGGTTGAAAATATTGGCAATAGTAGACATCCTCCGTGGGAAGCAGCTGCGAGAGCCATATTGCGTATTGATCTCTCGCTCGCTTCGCACTGGGCACACTTAATTAGATTTATATTGTAAACAAAGACTTACAATATGAAATTTGAATTAGCAGGTGAATGTTATCCATCAGCCTAAATTATGTTTTGTGCAGGAAGTGGCAGTATCGGGATTGGAGGGGATTTATTCAGGCTGTAAAAGCCAAGGACGGGGCGGAGGGCCTCCCTCTGTGTGTTAGTGCTGACTCTAACACACACATGCACAACAGTTCTCTCTCTCTCTCGCTCTCTCTCTCTCGCTCTTTTGCATAGGTTTATTTCTTTTTCTCAAACTCTCCCCATTTCTCACTCTTTCTCTACAACCTCCCAGTCTTTCACCCCTTTTTCTGTTCCTCCGTCCCAGGCTCTATTGTTTCAAATTCTCTTTATACTCTGTTTCATTATCTCTCCTTTTCCTTTACACACGTTCTTTTACTCTTTTTCACAGGCTTCTCGCTGTTTCTGGCATTTTTCACGTCTAACCCCCTTTCCGTTCTTCCTCTCTCTTTCTCTTCCCTCCTGTTTCTGTATTTCAGGTGCTGTGTTTTTAACTTCTTTTTCATTCCCTCTCTCCCTCTCTCTCTCTGTAGAACATATCAGTGCCAGTAAACAGATGCTCCCTTTGCTGAAAGAACTGCCCAAACTTGAAGGAGAATACAGTAAAAAGAAAAATACTGCAGTGACTCACAAGCAACTTCCAAGTAAAATGTGGGTGAAAAATGAACACACACCACATACACACACACAAACTTCATACACCTTGGCACACACACTGATATACTCTTCCCCACACACAAAATCATTAACATATGACCTACTTTGGTTCCCTGTGGCGCTGGTGCATGTGTGTGTGTGTGTGCGTGTGTGTGGCCAGACCTTTTATTTCTTTTTTTGGGGGGGTGGAAATCTTTGTTACCTGAATGTTGTTGGACTCAAAACAAAATCCACATTCTAGCGTTTGTTAATGGAATTAAACAGTGGAGTCTTGACTTCTAGTATGACACAAGCTCAAGGATAGGAGGCAGATTATTGGGATTCAATCAGCCCATAATTAAATATTCCAACCCTCTTGACAATCAGCCATGCACAGGGCCACCTCACACTCCTCGCAGGGGCTCATTTGCATCGTCTCCAGATATTCCACAGTCGACACAAGTTCATTAATTTGTGGATGCAACTGGGGAGCTGCCCCTACAAAGCAGTTTTCTCATGTAAGTTGAGCTTCATAGTGTTATATATACGTGTTTATGGTTAATCAGACTGAGATGGCCTGGGGCCCCAGAAACCCAGAAGCACACCATTAGATTTCATAGGTTATTAAAGTGGATAACATGATAACCTAGCACATGGGCAGTGTTAGACCAGTGGCTCTGTCATCACGGCAACTTCTGCACAGAACATGGAAAAGGCTAAGGAAAGGTTCTTCACTTAATCAAAGGGTTCTCTTCTATGGCACAGTGCGTGTTTTTATTTCCTTTATTTATTATTGGACGCTGGATAGATTTCTACATTTACAGAATTATTTATTTTTAAATGGATGAAATTTTTACATTTTAAATATTTAATTATCTCTCAAATATGTATGGCTATTAAACCTTTAGAGGTCTGCTTTTCAGAATTTCTGTTGGTCCATTTGCTGTGAAAAATGGTATTATGTAAATGACAGATGGCATTTTTTGAATGCTGTAAAATAAGAGATTAGAGTTCAGAAATTTGACACGGATGCTCTCTGGATTGGAGAATTGTTTGGTAAGATGCTGTGTGAAAAAAACTAAGTTTAAAGGTTCTGTTGGTCCCTTTGTTATGAAACATTTTTTAAATGTTCAAATTGTTCAAAAAAATTCTTTCAAATTGTAAATAATTATTAATGACAATAGACACTGGCTTGATAAGTCATCTTGTGAAGATTTGTGTGTGTGTGTCTTTCTCCGGGTTCCAGTCAGAGATGGTAACAATTCTTATTGGAGGTTTACCACGCCAGGTGTGGTCTCCAGGCTGACTGTATGGCCTTTGACACCAGATGTTATATGCTGGACTCCCCTCCCTTCTTGGCCTGCTGTGACAAATTGAGCAGAAAAAAGTAATTTCCTACCCACTGTGTTCAGTTAGATTTGCAGTCCATGTTTATACCTGCCTGAATCTGAATAGAATGTCATACATATCATAAATACATGGAACTGAGTCTTTTACTCTTATAGACTCATATACACACCAATGTCCTTTTGTGCACATTAGTGTTTTACACTGCATAGTGTATCAAATGTGCAGTCATACTGCATACTGTATTTGCTCCGCAGTTTTTTTCCTTTTATAGGCTTTTATCAGTGAGAGCAGTAATTCTCTCCATAGTCAATATTTATGTAATCTAAGCCAGCATGTATTTAAAAAAAAAAAAACTCTCTGTTTGAAAAGCTTTGAACAAAAATTAAATTGTTAAAATAAGGGTCTCTTTCCTGGACGAGGACTAAGCCTATTCAATTGAATAGAAAACGTAGTCCCTGAAGGTATCAAAAGGTACTTCTGGGGTCAAGTATTACCATTTAATATGCAGCGATTATAAAAAAATAGGTGGAGTTTTAATTCATCATGTATATCTGTTAGTTTGAGGTTAGCTAAAATTGATCTAGAACATTGCACAGCTATTATTTTAATATGATTTAAAATGATAAATAGAACACTGTTAGCATTAGGAAGTAGTCTAAGCTAAGCTATCAGGTTTACTTGGGCTGTAAAAAAAAGTAATTGTTTGGAATAAGTAGAACACAGTGCTCAAACTGGTTTAGTATTTCCTCCTCTGAATTTACTGAAGTGATGAATAGCTTAACTGTTTCGTAACTGATTCGATTTAATAGTAGCTCATCTGAAGGGGTAGCTTCTACCTATGTCTTAGAATTTTGGTAGGCTTGAAAACTAGCTGCTTTACAACTCAGGGTTAAAAAGATTGCCCTTGTTTGAATAATACAGGTGCTGGTCATAAAATTAGAATATCATGAAAAAGTTGATTTATTTCAGTAATTCCATTCAAAAAGTGAAACTTGTATATCATACTCATTCAGTACACACAGACTGATATATTTCAAGTGTTTTTTTTTTTCTTTTTCATTTGTGGATTATAACTGACAACTAATGAAAACTCCTAATTCAGTGTCTCAGAAAATTAGAATATTAATTAAGACCAATACAAAAAAAGGAATTTAAGAAATGCTGGCCAACTGAAAAGTATGAGCATGAAAAGTATGAGCATGTACAGCACTCAATACTTAGTTGGGGTTTCTTTTTGCATATTACTGCAGCAATGCGGTGTGGCATGGATTCGATCAGTCTGTGGCACTGCTAAGGTGTTATGAGAGCCAAGGTTGATCTAATAGTGGCCTTCAGCTCTTCTGATTTGTTGAGTCTGGCGTATTGCATCTTCGTCTTCACAATACCCCATAGATTTTCTATTGGGTTAAGGTCAGGCGAGTTTGCTGGCCAATTAAGAACAGGGAGACCATGGTCCTTAAACCAGGTACTGGTAGCTTTGGCACTGTGGGCCATAATTAAATCTGCATCTCCATAAAGTTGGTCGGCAGCAGTGTGAAGTGCTCTAAAACTTCCTGGTAGCTGGTTGCATTGACCTTGGACCTCAGAAAACACAGTGGACCAACACCAGCAGATGACTGTGGAAACTTTACACTGGACCTCAATCAACATTGATCCTGTGCCTCTCCTCTCTTCCTCCAGACTCTGGGATGTTGATTTCCAAAGGAAATGCAACATTTACTTTTATCAGAGAACATAACTTTGGACCACTCAGCAGCAGTCCAGTCATTTTTGTCTTTAACCCAGATGAGACACTTCTGATGCTGTCTCTTGTTCAAGAGTGGCTTGACACAAAGAATGCAACAGCTGAAACCAATGTCTTGCATATGTGAATGGTGGTTCTTGAAGCACTGACTCCAGCTGCAGTCCAGTCTTTGTGAATCTCCCCCACATTTTTGAATGGGTTTTGTTTCACAATCTTCTCCAGGGTGAGGTAAATGTTCTGAGATACTGAATTTGTGGTTTTCATTAGTTGTCAGTTATAATCATCAAATTAAAAGAAGTAAACACTTGAAATGTATCAGTCTGTGTGTAATGAATGAGTATGATATACAAGTTTCACTTTTTGAATGGAATTACTGAAATAAAACAACTTTTTCATGATATTCTAATTTTATGTCCAGCACCTGTATACATTTGAGGTCTTTCCCAATACCTGCTGAGCTTCTGTGTAGATAGTATGTTAGGTCATGTTATGCACACTCAAACAAATAGGCAATTCTTAGATATCTTAAATACACTGCATAGTAAAATACCTTATTATAATGTAATTTTAGGGAGTATAATTTGCTTTCTAAGCCACTGCTAAAATCTGTATTGACTGGAAGCTGAAGTGATTGTGAGAGTGGGGTTAAAGTCCCCTTCAGTCATCGCTTAAATCCCAAAATAACAAATTTTTGTTGTTCAAAATGACATTTTTAGACATGAATCCTATGATAACTTATGACATAGATGTAACTGTACACTTTTGCTTCATTCAGTAAATAGGCATTCTATAAATAGACAATTAGTTCCCAACTCTCCGCTTGCCCCTCCACTGCAAACCCGCAGCTTAAAAGCCCCACCCCAGAAGCTAGCAGGATTGGTTCCTTAGTTTTGTAACATAAGCAACCTTATCTGTCAAATCAGCCCATTTGAGACTGTTTTTCTGTTTAAGGATTTACTGCTCTTATAGTATATAAAATAAACACCATACCAACCATTTCCGATAGGCAGATTCTTGATGTAAATGCTAGTCATGTGAAATGAGGAGAACAGTTAATAGATAGTGTCTTTCTAACCACAGACTCTTAATAATCTCTTATCAGGGTTAGAATGTTGATTACTTAGAAAGCTGCCTATGAAAGTAGAGACAATTAAGGCAGTGTACTAGGATTTTACACACATGGACTTCCAGATTGTTTTTTTTTTTGGCTAATAAATTAGCCAATATTGTTATTGTCAGCATTGTGGCCACTAATCATGAAATTTATCTTTGAATAATATTATATTTCCTCTGTGCCTCTATGATTACCTTTGAGCAATGGAACTGTTTATCCAGTTAGCACAAGTGTTACAGATGCTCCCAAGTGTGCTGAAGGTTTGAGAGATGCAACCACAGTTTCAAAGGGAGGCAGGTCTTCCCAACATTTTGCAAATGTCAGAAGTAAAGAAGAAACGAGAGAGAGAGAGAGAGAGAGAGAGAGCAAGGGAGAGAGACAGAGAGAGAGAGAGAGAGGGAGAGAAGTGGGTACAACAGAGGTCAGAGCCCTCAGGCAGAATATTGAAATTGGGTTTTACCAACGTGACTCTTCTTTCACATATTTAATTTATTCTTAAAATATTTCATAATAAAAAAGTATTTCATGTAAATGATTTCTAAGACTTTCTTAACTCTTTCTGCATGTGTCAGCACTCCGATGGCAGCACTGTGCAAACAAACACAAGCACAAAAATAAATTAGATAAAATCCATAGAGAAATGACTCCAATTTTTTTTTTCTACACCTTTACAATACAATAGCAAATAGCGATTTCCATGGCTCTGCATACTAAAGTGGGATATAAAGTTCAGTTCTCTGTGATCAATCAGTATTCTTTTTTTTTTTCCTCTCCACGCGCTCTGTCCATTTTTCATTCATCAGTTTAGTATAGAAGTAGTACTGGTGGTCATGTTTTTTTTCTTTTTGTTGTTGTTGTTGATTTTTTTTTATTTTTTATTATTTTTTTTTATTTTATTTTTTTTTTGGGAAATGGGTCTATAAGGAGAGGTGCTACTGGTGGAGGAGGAGAAGAGCAGGACAGACCAGCATGAAACAGAGCTTATTATCCACATTCTATCACTGCCATTTCCACCACATTATTCATGTTAAATAAGGTTCTCTACAAAGATACAACATATAAAACTGTTAAATATATAACTGTAGGCCTTTCAAAATACATTTAATGATTTTTTTCTTCGTTTGTCCTCTTCTGGCAATCAGAAATGACAGGAATTTCTTTTTTTTTTTAAATATTTGTTTCTTAGTCTGATGATGATCAGCGCTGTACTCTTTAACTGTAACCAACCATGCTTATTGCAAATTGTCCCAAATGTTGCTACTGAAAAATGCAAATCGAATTTTTCTTTATACACATACATATGTATACAGTACCTATATTTCCAGTTTCAAAATACAGTGGTGGGCTCAGTCCAAGAAAAAAAACAAAACCAAACAAACAAACCAAAAAAAAAACTGTCTGCAAAGTATTAAAGGTACTCCTCAGGTTTTAGTTAATTTTTGACCTGTTTGGTCAGTTCGTTTGCACAGATCGGATATTCAGTGTCCGTGCTTTTACATACGTGGACGTTCATAGACTTTCTCTATATTTCAATCCATTGCTTCTCTCAGTATACAATTGTGTTAATATTTAATAATGTTTATTTATTTATTTATTTGTTTGTTTATTTCTTTAATATTCTTCCTCTTTGGTCTGTAAAAATCGTTCAGAGTGCCAAAGCTGTACTCCACAGAGAGAAGGCCTATTCACAGAGTGGGCAGTTCCATTGAGGGAGGAGTCATCACAGTCTCGGCTTGTAGCGGAATCTCAGGGTCTTTGTCCAGTCTTTGTAAGCACCAGAGTCCTTGAATAAAACGTGGTGTGGTGGACGTCCATGTCCAATAAGTTCAGACCTGGTAGGACTCCTTCTACAACACCGAGCAGTCCAAGGAGTCTCTCTGGTGCCCCGTGTGAGGTGCTGTATGGACGTTAAGTCCTCCGTGGCACTAGGGGGCGCTGCCCATTTACAAGCAGAGATACAGACAGGCAGTCAGAGGCAGATGTTGGGCCGATGACAGACAGCGAGTTATCTACAGCAGGTGGACAGGAGCAGAGAGAGCTGCACAGTGGACTCCACACAGTCCACATTATCAGCTCTTCACACCTCTGGAACTTCTGCCACTGTTAGGAGACCTGCCAACGGAAAAGAAGAAATACGCGCAGTTAGAAAATCAATATCAATAAAACCTGCCTCCCCCTACCCTGAAGCCCATTCCAGCCAGAGAGCAGAGCTATATGTCCTCCTTTTCTATTCCAGGCAGCAATATGTCAAATATTTCACATAATATCTCAAAATATTTTTTTTCTAATCTAAATGTTACTTATATAAATCATTTAAAGTAATATTTTCATATATTCTGATTGGCCTGGAATAGAACATCCAATGGAGTGTTTGAAGCAGGAAGCCTGTCAAATCTCCTAAGTATTATTTCTCTGCAAATATGATTTTTTTTTCTTAGCAACAGCCAGCTTTGCAGTATTTTTTTTTTTTTTTTTTTTTTTTTTTTACAAAATTACATTCACAGCATTTTGTAGGAGCTCTTATCCCAGCATGGTCTCAACTTGACTTTCTACATATTTGAATAAAAGACCATTCCCAGGATTGCACTATGTGTAATAAATATATCTGACACTCATGCAATGTGTATTTATCTTACTCTTTGTGCACATAAAGTGTTGACCCTAAATCTAACTCTAACCCTAACATAAACTTAACAAACGCTTAGAAACAGCAGGAGGTTACACTGTAGTGCTAGTTTCCTTAGATTTCACACTGACAAATTTGCAGTTGAACCAAAAATGAAAAAAACTATGAACACTATGAAAAAAAAAAAAAAATTAAAAATGTATTATGTACACCTGGTTGTATTTTACCAACAGGAAACACAGCGAGAACTGGTAAAATGGATAAAGGAGTCATTTAGAACTTGTGTTTATACTGGGTCCATTTAGAAATGGACCAATTTGCTCCTGCTCAGCTGGTTTCAGTCCGCTTTTTTGGGGTGGATCAGAGTTCAAAAGAAAGCATTCACACTTAATCGAATGAATGCACTAACAGAACTGCACAATCACACCAGGGTGTTTTTTGTTATTATTATTGTATCATAGTCGGCAGTTATAAACACACATTAACATACTGACTTTACTCTGGGTAAAGTTCTCCTACAATAATTTACCACAGTTTTTGTAACGCTTTTTCAGGTACACAACAGAAAGATTAAATGGATTTAGTGAAACAATGCCACCAGTGGACAGGAGATTATTTATTACAAATTACATTTGGCAGATGCTCTTATCCGGAACATCTAACGAGCTTTCTCGTATTACAGGTAGGCCAACGCAGTGTTAGGAGTCTTTCCCAAGGACTCTCATTGGTGTAGCACAGATCTGGAATCAAACCCTGGTCTCTCACATGGGAGCCAATGGTGTTACCACTGTACCACACCAACCATCAAGTTCTATAACCTTTAGTAATAAATGGATAAATGGATAGTAACCTTTGGACATCTTGCTAATTCAGAGTGATTAAAATTGAATACATTAAAGATGTATGCAAATCTAGTTTTAGGAGTATTGCCCGAGGATTTGTGGGATTTTCCCTTCTGAAGCTCGGAATCAAACATAATCCACAACACTACACCAACCACTGAAAATTCCCGTTTAGCCAAGGATAACTGTCTGGACAGGCTGGACATATATTTGTGTTATTTCCCACTCCTATCTTTGATTACCTTTAAAACGAATAGCATCTGAAAATCGAAACACAATGTTATTTTATATAGCAACTATATCTAACCTCTCACTCATGCTACTAGAGAAGGTGGAGCATTAATAGGTCAAATGCAACTCATTTCTGTGTTACTTGTGGATGCCTGAGGGCCAGTGAAATTGATACATTGAATCATTTCAGCTGTCTTGGAAACATGTTTCTTCACAGAGCTGTCAGACAGTTTGCTAGCAGTGGCAATGTTCAGAGCTGTCTGTGCCATCTGGATAATGTGTGGTCTTCTGCCAACGAGATAAGGGTACCCAGTGTTTCCAAGATGGCAAATGCCTATAATTTATAACAATGAACTCTTGACAATTGGATGGGGACAGCACTGGCATCACAGAGGCAGGTGTCTGGATAAAAAGCGAGTGTGGCTGATGATAAAGCAGCAGGGATGTTGCTGTTATTCTGGAAATGAGGCTGAAATTTGATTGGCTAATGCCCTGGGCTTGGGTAAGGAAAGGCATGGGATGACCCCCATGGACCAGATCCATGAACAAGGCCACATCATTTCTAATATGCCATGGTAGCCCTCAGGTAATTAAACACAGCACAGAAACAATGCTTTACTCTCAGTACACAGGGCTCCATTAGTTCCAGCTTAGAGAGTGCTCCTAGCCTCTGGCAATTTACAGCAGGTAATTGCCATATCTGTGAATTTACATAAATGCTGACATGGTGGGAGGGGGTGGGTAAACGATGGTCTGAAGGAAGAAGTACAGGATGTCACAAAATTAAGGAAACAGAAAGGCAATGGAACCACCATATAAAATACAGAGTTGCAATTTTAGAGTGGCCTAAGAGAAGCCACAGTTCTGCAAACATTTAACATATTCATGCTCAAAACATTGAACCTGACTTGTGCACCTCTTCTTTTTTTATTTTTTGTTTTTTATTCCTTTCCCAATATTCTCAAAACAGCAATGCATACAGTAAGAAATACACCTTAAAAATATATATGGAGAGAAATGGCATTAAATTAAGTAAAAAAAAATAATGATAATATAAAACATGCAATGTTATCAAGGCTATTTGAATCCAAGCATTTGACCCTCCATCCAGTTCAGTGAGAGATCCTGCTTGTTTGTACAGAACAATGAATATGCATGATAATCAGAAAAGGCTGAATTTCTGTTTAAAACTCAGTGAGAGAAAACTGTTCCTCGTGACTGCTCAGAAATGCAGCCGTTTGTATCACATCTGTGGCTTTGAGACTCGGACAGGACATGACAGGACAGAGCAGGACAGGACAGGAGGATGAAGAGCTTCCTGAGAGCAGTGTGCAATGACAGGACGCAAATTCAGTTTATTCTAAATGCCACTGACGTTCCCCCTCCAGGGCCCTTTTGAATAACATAATCAATAATCATCGATCTTTTCAATCCCATTCCACTCCTGGGCAAGGAAAACAACATGCAGAAAAAAACCCTGAAAAATGGAAACTGAAAAAAAAAAACCCAAACAAACAAACAAACAAACAAAAAACCCTCCTCCAACACCCTAAAAAACAGAAGCCTGTTTCTCCAAAATTTCACATGGCATGCGTGGGTGGTTTTGGATGCAGGAAGAGGAGCAGGATAAGGGGGTGAGGTGTGTGTGAGTGTGAGTGAGTGTTTATGTGTGTTAGTATGGGCATGTCTGTGTGTATGTGTGAGTTACTGTGTGTGTGTGTGTGTGTGTGCATGAGCGAGAACTCACAAGAGAAGCCAAAAAAGAGAGGAAAACTGTTATTTACAGCGCATATGGAGTTTTTCACCTGGGTGTTCCACATGGTAAACAAGCATAGTGGAGAGCATATGGCCTGGAGTTGACATTTTGCCTGACTGAACTCACACGACTCCACATCTTTAAATGTCACTGAGCGCCAGACTGTCTTACCACTCACTTTCTATTTTTTATTATTTTTTTTTACTTTAATTTTTTTTTCATTATTTATTTTCCAGTACAATTTCCTAAACAAATATAAATATATAAACCTTTCTATAGGAAAACACCAACATCACTATTCATTAGGGATTTTAACATGAATCCAGCTTCATATAATGATTCTAATATATTTCCTCCAGGTTCCCTATTCCCTTCCACAGTCCAGAAACATTTTGGTTGGTAGCTTGGCTGTGCAAAAGTGTCCATATGTGTAAGTGACTCTGTAAGTGTGCGATGCCCTGTGCTGGAATAGTGCCCTGTCCAGGATATATTCCTGAAATGCAACCAATACACCATGCCCACTCATTGACCACTCTGTTAGACACACCTACACGGTTGGTCCTACTTGTAGATGTAAAGACAGCTTATCTTTTGCTGTGCAGTCTATTTTAGTCATCCATTAGTTCTTCATCAGTAGAAACATGGAGGTCTTTAATGGTATACTGTAAACGTGTAATACAGTACATATTCCATTAAATAGATCTTTGCAGTTGAACTGAGTTGCTGTGAGTCGTCAGACCGCATGCAGTCTGTGATTAGAATGTAAAAATGTTAAGATTTATCAGCAGGAATGAAACTCCTACCACATCAACAGTCTGGGAGTGTTTAACAGATCCCTGCAGCTGGCCATGCTCTTATTCCCCCAAGAGGAGTTCTAATGCGGGCAGTTCAAAGCCAGGGCTGGAGTCTTCTTAATCAAGAATTTTTCATGTCGTATTTTCCATAGACATCAAAGGCATTATCACACTGCGTCGCAATACGGAAAAGAAAATTGCTTACCAAAAATGTAGAGAAACGTCATTGAAAGCTATTAATACTACTGCATTCTCAGCTGTAATCCTTATGTTGATATTACAGCTAACTGATGAAATGGCAATTCATACACTATACTGTGGAAAATACTAAAGCTTGAGTATTTTCCACAGTATAGTGTATGAATTGCCATTAAGGGTGGTGCTTGTATTAAATTAAATATAATTACAATAAATATAACAACAAATACAGTAAATATAATATTATCATTATTACATACTTTTTGAAAAGATATCTTGAGAGTGAGTGTAAAGAACAAATTTGTTTCCAGATTAACTGCACTTGATTTAACATAATGAAGTATTTATTAACTGGCAAAATAAGATATTTAATGATAACATGAAATAATTCTCGACTGGTATGAGGAGAGATTAGGAAAGGGTTAAACCAACAAGGACACAAACAGAATTACACTATTTACTGTAATAATGTTATTTGTGTTTATTTTATTATTTGTTCATTCATTCATTGTCTGTAACCCTTATCCAGTTCAGGGTCGCGGTGGGTCCGGAGCCTACCCGGAATCACAGGGCGCAAGGCAGGAACACACCCTGGAGAGGGCACCAGTCCCTCACAGGGCAACACACACTCACACATTCACATGTTTTTTTTTTTTTTCAATTTCCAATCCGCCTACCAATGTGTGTTTTTGGAGCATGGGAGGAAGCTGATTTACGGAGAAAGAATAGTCTCAAAATACTTTACAAAACGTAAATGTTAATCCACAAATTAAATACAAGTCACAAGCATGTTTCACTGTTCACAAATGAATACATCCCAATCTGTGTCTCACAGTCTGCAATTTGTACAAATACAGTTACATTCATAAACACATGTTTATGGTTTTCATAGATATGTCATAATTTTATGCGAAAAATAAATACATTTGTTTACATTTACATTACATATATTTGTAAAGTCGAAGTCTCAATTTTAAAATGTATTTGTAATTTGTTGATTCTGCATTTGTGGATCAAGTCTCTCGCATGTTTTCCATGGCATACATTTATTCATTTCCTCTCGTGGGTTTTTGGATTTTGAGACTTTCCTTTCGCAATTTACCCGATCCAAATACAAATGCAGCCTGATACACAAATGTGACCAGGCAAACAAGCTGCCGCTAGGTATTTTGTGTATTTTGAGACTAATCTCTCTCCATATAGCTGGAGGAAACCAACACAGACACGTGGAAAACACATCGACTCCTCATAAGTCCCTGGGGCTGTGTGACTGCAACACTACCTGCTGCGCCACCGTGCCGCCCCATTATTAATATTAATATTTAGTAACAAAAAAATAAATAAAAAATCTTACTGCTCAGCTTTTTTAAAAATCAGTTTTAATTCTCATTCTTAAACTTTTGAACAGTACTGTAAGTCCAAATATTACTGGACCATTGTTTACCCAACATTTCTGCTGAGATGAAGGTATTATGTGTAGTTGGTCAGTGTAATCTTCTGGGAAACCTTTAGGCTATAATCAATTCACTGATTATAGGGGGTGTCTACACATTTTTAGGAGCCATAAGGTTCAGTGATATTGTTTCCTCCTGCTGGAGTTTGTTTTCTAAAACCGAGCTCTGTGTCTCATCTGAATAAAACCAGGGTCAAAACGAGAAGCAGAAAATACCACAGTGGGGTTTGATTGCATCTGTGTGCAGAGGGCTGTGAAAAAAGACTGAGGCTGAGCATTTTTGCACAACTGAAAATTTCCTAACAATAGAAATGTAGGACGGGCAGTTTTATTTCCAGCGCTTGTGTTACTAGGCCAGTTAATGATGATATCACACAGCTCGATCTGTGTCAGGAGTTTTCACCTGCAACACTGTGGGCTGTGTGGATGCAGTAATTATTACTATTGCAATGCACTAACTCGTGTGTAATTTCTCGGCCTGTGCTTTAACCCATTACACCCCACAGTGGCCTCTGTGAGAGCTGTCATAAATTTCTGTGGCAAATTTTGAAAGAAAACAGATTGACTATAACAACCTTTTACACTGATTACATTAAAGACAATTATATATTCAGCAAAAATATTCACGCTTTAGATTTGTGACACCTTTCTAATGATTCATACAGGTTCTCTACACATTACTGTCATTTACAGTTATACACCAAGCTCTGGAGACCTCTGCACAAATGCAATATTTAGTTGATTTTTGTTAATTACTGCATGTAAAAATATAATATAGTAACACCCTGTACAGACTACACTCTCATAATATACTTAAATGTAATCATTTTTCCTGCAAGTATTTTCAGTTATATTAGTCACTTCGGAAGGAAAACTAAATAAAACATTAAATGTATTATGTTCAAAATATTTGCACAAGAGGTTTATTTACACGTAGAGAAGGATCAACATTTTTTACAATGGCATGACAGTTGGAAGCAGAAACAATGTCTGGAATGGGGATCTGAGAGATTTTTCAAGGGCCAAATTTTGACAGTCATAATGTTTTGGTCAAAGCAACTACAGTTTCTTTTGGAGTGTTCCAGCTATATGTCCAACAAAGGGCAACTGTTGAACTGGTGATAGGCTTGATTTGAAGGTTGTGCACCCCTGATTAGTTTGCCTGTTCTGTTGATTTTCAACCTGAAAATTGATGAGAGAGAGAGGCAAAGGCTAGTCCCACAGAAGTGGTGATGTGTTGTGTGTTCTAAAAACTTTCTATCAAAGCTAGCGTTAATGTATTCAGAAATGTGTGTTACATTAGCTCGTCTGAGGGATTGGAGCAGACAGGGTAGCCTTTACTCTGCAAGCACATCAATTTTCAATCTGAAAATCAACAAAACATGCAGTCTAATCAGGGGTGCTCAAACATTTTCATGTGACTGGAAATTCAAGACTTGACTGTTTGTGTTGTAGAGGGATTTTTTCTGGTTATTTAGCTTGTTTAGCAAATGTAGCTATTATTAGCATTACCAGAACTATGATTTGGTCTATGTTCAAAATCTAAATACATATTCCTGAGTTATTCCTGTGATTAGAGATTGTACTGATTCCCCAGCCCTGTTTATATCCTGTATGACGCAGCTAAACTAAAATGGTTTCATTTTTCTGTGTTGTTTATTTTCCAGGTAGTCCCAGTCTCTTAGCTACGGTGAGAATGAATCTGTAATGGTCCATTTTTGCTGGGGTTTTTTTGAAGACAGTAATCTATTATCTTCCAACGCTGAAAATTCAAGGGAATCCACAGGAGTGTTAAAGAGTCCTGTTGAGGGTTAACAGGCCACTTTAACAGTGAAAGGAATCAATGGGACGGCCTAATGCAGTTTGCATGGATTTCTGTTCTCTTCTTTTCTGGAAGTATTCACCAGGGGCTGTAGCACTGAGGAGGAAGGGGATATCTTTCAACACACAATCTATTACAATATCACCTTCCATTAATATACAGATCCCTCACATTTGTCTTAATTAGAGCTTGAAATTTAAGTTGTACCTTGGATACAGTGCCTGCTGGCATGTGTTGCTGTTGTTGATGTTGTTGTTGTTGTTGTTGTTTGTGATGGTATCTGCTCTGGACCAGGGGCTGATTTGTGTCTGTCAGGTTCACCAGTGTTTTCCGCCATGATTTGGGTGGGATTGCGATTTGAGCAGGAAGGGGGTGGGGATGGGATTCCATTCGCGTCATAGAGCCTGCAATCACAAAGTGGTGGGGTTGTTGTTGTTGGCAGGTTTATGGTCAGTAGCGAAGCATGAAATAAATCAAAGCTGACCCTGAGGTTGAAGGAACACTTCTGGCTTGGACCGGAGGTTGTTCTACTGTATATAACTGTGGTGTTTACCTGAGAGGACATTACGGCATTTGCTGTTGTGACAGCACAGGCAAAAATAAGGAATGTTTTACAGCGTGTCTCTTTTAACTGTGATTTTTTTCCTCTGTCTCTTGGCCAGCGTACTTGGCGGCAGCGAATGGGAAGCTGGCTTGCTAACAAAGCACCAACCTTGTACTGCTTCCCAGCTTTGTTAAGGCTAAAAAGCCATCTTTTTCTTTAAGTATGCGTAGTAACAGTAACATTTCTTGCTCTGCTTACAGACAGCGCAATACCATCAACTCCCACAAACCAATGAGATGCCTTCAGCCACCTGCACTTAAAACAAATTAAAATATAAAAATGGAATATTGTATATACATATGGACCTATAACACTATTTTAATTATCTTTATATATATTAAGCTTATATAACTGTACGTATTATGTATTATTACATCCACAATACTATAAAAATAGTATACGACTATAAGAGTATATGTATATTATTCCAGATTATTATGTAAAATTTATTATTAATTTATTTAATAAAACCTCTAAAGATTCTGGTCTGCAATGTTCTTATGAACAAAATAAATGGCATTATATGGCATCTTACTTAAAAAGTATGTCATAATAATGGTTTACAAATTTATGCCCGACATCCAATGTCTCCCAAACAATGCCACACATATATTTCTAGAAATCAGGCCCAAAGCCTTGATTATGCTGGTTGGTGTTTAATAACTGCCTCCAAAATATATCTCAATATAAAGCATGGTGGGGGAAGCCATGGCTGAGATGATCTCCATTGCTTTTCTGGGGGTTTTTTTTAGGTCTCAAAATGGAGGCGCTAGTATTGGACTGCTGACTTGGCTCCAGCAGATGAGAGCTGGCAGTGGGAGCTAATGGTTTGCCGCGACCAGCACTGTTTGCATGGAAAAGCAGCTGTCGTCTCCACGGCGATTCTGTTCAACCCGGGGTTGAGATGTGTCCTGCGGTGCCAAGCAGGCCCAAAGGGATCAATTACACAGGCCTCAGCATCCACACCAGTGCTGCTGGGGTATCCACGCCCCACCACCTCCACCATCTCCAATACCACCCTCTCAAAACTCTGTTCTCCACCCAGCTACCTCTCTCTTAACTGCACTTTAATTAAGAGTCCTAGTTACATTTACATAGACATAAAGGGAACAGTTGTCAAGCTGATATTTTGCACCAGTTTTGGACAAAATATTTTGTCATTCATGCTTTACATTACAGAGGTTCCTGTCACAGTTATGACAAAATATCTTAGCTGAGATTTATTGAGCCATGTCATGATGAGAATTCTGGATGTGTGCTGGAACCCCTTTAGAGGGCAGCAGTGAGCAAGATTTGTTTATTTAAGTGCCACCTGTGGATGTCCCTTCATCCTGATCAGGGTCACAGTGGGTTCAGAGTCCATCCGAAATCACTGGGCATGAGGCAATATGTGCCAATATGTGTTTTTTCTTTTTGTTTCTTGAGTTGTTTAGTTGTGTAGCACTTTGGGTCTGTGTTTATTTTTATGCAGTTATCCAACTTCCGAACTTGGAGGCATTTTCACCTTACGTAATCAGGAATATTACACTTTTGGTGCAGATATACAGCTCCATTTGTGCTGTGAGCAGAGAGAGGAATCCTAGAATACTGGACGGAGACACTGTTTGTACATATTTACTCACACCGGGGCTTGGCAAACACATAAGACCAGTCTCAAGCACACCAGAATTGTATATAATGTGTTTTTTGATTAAAATCTTGAATGTTGCCCAAGAACCTGGAGCTATATGGCAGTGAGCAATCGCACCTAATCAAGGTCTATTTAGGATTAGATTGATGTTTTGGCTGAGATTAGTGTTAGAGTTGGGTGCTAGGATTGGGATTTGAGAAGATTTAAGTTGATTAAATAATTTAAATAATACTCATTAGGTTCAGGCACTCTGACTGATGGACAGAATTAGAGTGCATATCTAAAATCAACCGTGAAAGCACTTTTACTTTGTGGCTCCAGGGCAAAGCGTATCAGGGTAAATTTTGAAGTCCTGAAATAGTAGAACTGTGGTCTGAAAGTTTTTATAGGTAATGAAACATAAAAAGTGAACTAAAGTGGATCGTACTTTCATATTTTCTGGATGTGAAGCACCTCATTGTGCTGGCTTGTAAATCACTCACATACATATTCAGTCACTTATAAAAACTCATATAACCACTCATATACCTATATAATCTCACACATTCACATACTCACACTGACATTTAGTTCTTCACAACACTTCACTGAAATCTTTCAGTTATTACTCTTATTATCATTAACCACCTCATACACTGCATTTATTGAACCCCAGTGACGCATTACTTTGCTCTGATAGACTTTGCTCTGATAGTGGTTAGATGGATCCTAGGGATTCGCTCGCCTGCTGCCTTTGAAGAGAAAACCAAAAATAATGTGGACGCATCGCCGAACAAACAGCCTGAGTTCCTGGTGAAGAATCACTGATCACTGTAATCAGCAGCTTTTGCTCTCTGTGGACGCCACCGTCTCAAGGCCTCTTTTCTGTGATTAAATCTCCCAAATCATGGCTGAGCTGAATGGCTGATTAAGAGCCTCTCAGTCTGATGGTATAATCAGAGTATTAGGGAGGGAAGGAACATGTAGCCTCACAAAAGAAAACACTTAATGGGTTCAATTATTATGATCTGGAGGTTACTCCTAAAGAACTGTCTCAACGTCTCTCAGTCTGTCAGTGGAATGTCTAAACAGTGCTATTTCTGAGGATGAACTGATTCACTTTATTATCTCCACACACTGATTTCAGTATCAATATCTGAACTCAGTGATTCAGTAGCAGTGCTCTGTTCTGTAGTAGCACAATTAATTTATGTAAGTACAGTGACTTGATATTAGGTTTTTACGTCATTTTTACACATATGCTTTCAATTTTGTCTCATTATTTTAGGTTATTTCTCATGTTTTCATTCAGAAACCTGAAAAAAAAAAACATATACCAACATTAGCTTTAACACATATTTTACAAAGTTCACAAAGCTGCAGTATTATCATTTCATTTTTAAGGACCACTTCAGTCAAATTGATGATTTTAAACATTTTCTTCATCGGTTGTAAACATAACTACTTGACCTTGGTGGTTATACTTTAGTTGAATATAGAAAGTGCTTTTGGTTTCATTGCACCACTATTTAATCATATTTTACCCATCCGTGGCAAGAAACACATACACAAACTTATATCTGTGAACTGTGGGGTTATTACCCAGACCTCCTTTCATTTTCTGGAGACTTACCATTACATTTTCCACACGTACTACAGGCTTAACCCTAAACCTAACCGTGAAGCATGCTTTATTCCATCAAATGTAATGATTTACATTGTGGGGACATGCTGGTATTCTCCACAACGAGGACAAGTCCCCATTATAGAAGTGTGTAAAAAGGTTTTTGTCCGCACAATGTAACACAAACCTCCATGCTCCAGTCCTGCTTCTCTAACTTTTACGCCATGGCTGCCCCCTCTCTGGGACTTCTAGTCTCTAAAATAAGACTTTAAACAATCAGATAACATACACTGAATGTACAAGGAACGTTTTAAAACTAGAACAATATGGATACGCAGTTCCACCACATGAAATAAATATATACATGTAGTCATTACATAATTTATAATAATATGAAAGCTTACAATATTTATGAACCAGCATCCCATAATTATGAAACATTATCTTTTAATAATGAGATCTTATACTCTCTCCTTGTTGTGCGACACTAAACTCAAACTGTATGGCACTAAATTCAGTGAATCAATGTTGCTCTCATTGTCAGCTGGTCAGGGCTGTTGGTCAGTGCAAGTTCCTGTGATAGCCATAGAATGTCTAAGAAAAGCCTAGTGTTCATCATGGTAACACAGAGTAATCATCACACTGCTGACATCTGGTATCCTTCTGCTGAGAATGGGTGCAGTGTATGGGCTTTTTGCATCCCTAGTTATTCCAGTATTATTGCCCATGACAGTGGGAAGTGTGGCCTGGCAGAAGCAGTGTCAGGCTTTTTCTGGATTCCAGCATGGGGATATCTGATATGTGGAACTCTGAGAGACAGTTAGTTTAAACTATGACAAAACATCTAAGGATGAAGGCACTGCCCTCTCTCTCACATACACACACATGCATACATGCACACACACCTGAAATCTCTCAGCCCTGTCGCTTGGCTGGCAGACTGTCCAACCTGATGAAATTACCATTTCCAAAGATAATGCTGTGGAAAATCAAAGCCCTTCCCCCTCATCTCCTCTCAGTCAGGAGCCGCTCGCAGGAGAACAGCACTGCTGATGCGCTCTGATTTAGAAATGACTTGAATAAGTTAAATGGACTTCATGCTAATAGGGGGTAATGGTCTCTCTCTCTTTCTCTCTCTACACACCCCCTCTCTATATACATGTATATTTTTAAAATCCTCCTCTCCTTTCCTTCCAGCTTGTGCTCTAGCTGATTTGAATTGTTCCACCTAACTAAGCTGTTCTTAGCCCAGGTTTGATCGGCTATGCCGAGGGTGAGCCTGGCTTATGAGGTTCGAGATGGAGAGATGGACGTAACCCCAGGAGAAGTTGGGGGGGGGGGTGCATTTAAAATGGTGGTGGCTGCAGTCGCATGTGAATCACTTTATTCTCAAGGGAAGAGGGAAGGAAAGAAATGAATGCAATGAGAAAATCACAAATAAGATAGTGGTAATGAGTGTTTATTTAAATGGAGCATCCAGGAACACCTGGGTTTTATTACTGAGTAGTAAATCAGCTGGAAACAGCACTTTCTTTCTTTCTCTCTCTCTCTCTCTCTCTCTCTCTCTCTCTCTCTCTGCAAACCTCTACTCTTTCTTTCATTCTCTCTCTTTCTGTTTGTTTACTCTCTCTCTCTCTCTCTCTCTCTCTCTCTCTCTCTCTCTAGGAAAAGAATAGCTTGCTTCAGCCAGCTGAAAATTGCTTGTGTCAGTAGTGGTTTGTTTAACATTCCATCACAGAAAGAATTCTAATTTTATTCGCTAATGTGTGCCGTTATAAATCAGACCGGCCAGTTTTGCACTCTTTCCAACTTAAAATGGAATTCCACTGATTTTTTCTAAATTTCTGCATAATTAAACAGTTGAGATGTAAACAGCTGTAAAGCTTTCACAGAGTGAAATACAGAGAGGTTTAATATGGAATGCTCCACTCTAGAGAATCTTACAGAGTGGCAGGGGTTCACAATGATGATAATGATAGGAACCAGATGTCCGATGTGTTTAATGCTTCATAAATAGCATTTTTCTAAATAGTAATAGACATAGCTGTGCTGAGATCTTTTCTGAATTCATTGTCTATTTTATCTGCTCCACTGACAATATAAATGCAATTTGTAGTTCTACAATTTCAGACTGATGTCAATCTGTTGCACTGCATACTTTCTAAACTATGAGAAAGTATCCACTAGTTTCTGTGGGACTGCTCAGTGTGTGGCTCAAAAACTTGTCTATTAAAAGTTGGCTTGGGCAAGGTATTCATTTTGATACTTGGCAGCTCTTTGCACTGTATCTCAAGCATAAGAAACAAGGGAACCTGGCATGGATCTGAGCCCAGAAACAAACACACACACACACAACCTGTATACATATCCTTTTTATGAAATGCACATGTAAAGCCCCCTTGAGCTAGACAGAAATCTGTGGAATTGGAATGGAATGAACTGAAATACAGAGGAGCAAAGATCTAAAGACTCTGGCAAAACACAAATACCTACAGCAACTGCTCTAAGCTATTTTAAACATGGATACATATTTCCATATACCATTCAAACTTTTGATACTCTCCTGATGGAATATATTAACATTCACAATTAGGATACTGTTTTGCTAATAAAAATGCTTATAGTAATTACTTAATGATTACTTAACCGTGGCTAAGTTTAAGATGATTACATTTCAAACATATGGCTATTTATTCAATTTTAAATTCTTATTAAATCTTCATAATTTAATTGATTCTTTCTATTGTTATGTCATTATTTTGTTGAGTGTTTCTCTGCTACTTGGTTGTGGAGCACAAGTGGGCCACTAAGTGTACCCTCAGGCTAGAGTGGGCAGTAGTGCACCACTAAGTGCATTTTGTAATCACAATCAATGAAAAATAAAATACACACAGACATACATAAATATATATATATATATATATATATATATATATATATATATATATATATATATATATATATATATGCGGTATACTGGTTTTAGCACCAAAAAACAGTTTTTATTTTTGTTATGATATGAATTTTTCATATACTGACCACACCGCTTTAAAAAGCCTAACCATCTCCAGAACGCAGCACAGTGGTAAATTGTTTCACAGGGGAGATTTTTCTTTGCTGCGCTGCTAAACATGCATGTAACCAGAGCATAAGTATTAGTGGAGTTGTTGAGTGCAGTGAAAATGGACAGGGAAAGTTCTGAACCAGAAGTTGTTCCAGACTTTGAAGTAGAAGATGATGACCCCGAAGAACAAGGAGCCATGTCTGTTGTCTGGAGGTACTTCAGGTTTAAAAGGTCGGATGTGGACCAAACAAACACTTACTGTAAATTCTGTCGAGCTAAAGTATCAATAGTAATTTTGCTGGGAGTTGCACATTGTTGCTATTTATGATTCTTGTTATTATTTATTTGTTTAAAATATTGTAATTTAATGAAGATATTTGGGACTTCTTCAGGGCCATACAACAACTGACAAGCAGCCGTGGTAACTTTATATCTAAATAACCCTTATTTGTTTAAATATGTTGTAAATTAATGAAGGTAAAGTTTTCTAAAACAAACAAACAAACAAAAAAAAAAACTGGTGAGAGATTGATAACATTAACAGAATGTAGCTGGTTTACATAAGTTGTGTAAATTAGTCTATAGTTTTGAAGTTATCTGAAAAATATGTTAAATAAAAGTTATGCATTATCACTATCTGTCATCTGTCATGCCATATGATCCCTTCACTAATATAGCGCCACCCTCTGAAAACTGACTATGACTGTGGGGCCATGCAAACCTGTATTAAATGTAATATTGTATAATGTACCATTCTGATGACAGTGGAGTATGTTACTTTTAACCAATCTACAGCATCTTCTCACAATCCACGTGGTTAACACATCATGCATGGGGGAAAAAATGTCAAATACAGTGAAACCAATATAATATTGAAAAATACTGTGATATAGAGTTTTGGTCATATCGCTCAGCACTTATACATATATATGATGAATTAATCAAGCGGTGAGTAAAATATAAGGGCCACTGCTGAAGTCCTCCACTTGGTAAAGTTCATGGAGTGACATTAAAAGACTGAGGGAGATGCAAATGAGCAGTGCGTAACGAATGAGGCCAAATTAAGCAGCTTTAATTGCAGATGACAAGACAGAACAGGAGCTGCAGAAATTCTCTCTCTCTCTCTCTCTCTCTAGCTACCCCTCTCTCTCTCTCTCTCTCTCTCTCTCTCACACACACACACACACACACACACACACCTTTCACGATTGCCCATCTGCTCCCATCATTAACATTAAGAGTATTCTTATTGAGTCTAATTACAACTGATAAAACCAAAAAAGCCCAGAATGTCTGGCAGTGCTACAGATGTTCTCCAAATATTCATGAGATTTGGATTATTCTTCTTTATGTTGTTATTATTTATTTTTAGTTGTATATATTAGTCTTAAATTTGACAAGTACACATTTAAAAATGTCCTTGATGGGACTTGTATCTCACTCATTGACATCACACACGAGTGGGTTATATGGTTAATATTATGTAACAGTTAGTTCCAGCCACTTAGTCTAACAGATATTTGTGATAGCTTTTCAGATAGAAAGAAAAAGATCAAATATGTATTCATCCTTTCTTTGACTTTTTTTTCCAAATTTCTGTCAGTATTGGGTGTAGTACCAGCTTTTGATTTTATTTTATTTTTTCTTTAAGCAGCAAAGTGAAGAAGAAAGTGTCTTCTGGTCCATTTTTGCACGAGCTGGCAAAAAAGACAAAATATTGGTGTTCATAGTTTTGATGGAAAAAAAAAGTTGTGCTTGAGGTTCCTGCTTTTCTTCTTCTTCTTCTTCTTCTCTTCCCCCCATGTTGTTCCCTCACTGAATTATTCTGCTCAGCACCAGTTGTGAAGTAATGCCTCATTTGTGATTCAGCTTATACAACTATTACCTCATAAAGAAACACAAAACTGACAAATTAGTTCATTTCTATAACGTCATGTTCGAGCTGCAGTCTGTTTGGTGAAATTCTAAGGAGTGTGATAGCAGCTCTACATCAAATTCCAACAGTGTAATTATATGCGCTTACCTCCAGTTTCCCGTACCACCTTAAATGGTGTTGCTATTTCATTATGGTGCCGCTGCTCCAACTTAAATAGTGAAATAGTTACACTGGTTGCCTCTGTTCTATTAAAATGGCTTGGGAGTTAGGGTGGAGTGGCAAATTTGAACATGAATCTGGCGAATAGGTATCTTTATCTAAACAAAGTCAAATTAACCAGGTCCCTCTGTAACATCTTCTGGCATGAACACTTTATTGGGCCATTCTCAGTTATTATGTCACTAATACCAGCTGGGGATTGTACTCCATTTGTTGTAGAAGTACCCCTTTCAGGTGAAGAGAGTTATAAGAGTCCTTCATTTGTTTTTCCTTTCGCAGAACTACGAATATCAGGACATTCAAGGTCATGTGTTACTGCATACCCCATCATCGCTGTAAAAATCTAGGATCTGTGACCGAATCACAGCTGTGATGCTATTCATGGTAACAAACTCTCTCATTGTTTCATTGTTTAAGCGCTATGTAGTGTGTGTTGGTGGCTACAATATCACACTGAGGAAGACCTAGTGGCGGAAAGTGTCTGTGTCGGTAAGTTAATAAAATATTTTTTATCAGAAATTGTAGTAACTTGTAATTTGATCATAAATCACCAAGCCACAAAGTCCACAAACAGCATGTAAACAGCATGAAAATACACAGGAATTTATTTCAGCTGTCACAGTTAATAAATAAGTAAAACCCAGGTGCTGTTAGGGAATGAAAATGATATATTTATGAGCATAAAGCTGCAGGTTTATGAAACGATGCCATAGCTTTGCTCCTAGAGTCACTGTTTATCATCGTCTAATGATCCGTTCAGTGTATTGTGCTGAAGTCGGTTTCTCGTAGTGGTGTAATAGAAGAGCGGGGAGAAAGCTTTGCCTTGCTTTTGTAAGTATTTCCCTTTTTTTATCGGTTTGTTTAAAATACCCTCAGAATTCACTTCTTTTTACCACTGTTCTCTTTATCACTGACTCTACTCTTCACTCAATGGCAATGGTGTAATAAACTTCCCTTGCTGTAATAACATTCTGCTTGTTTTTTTGGGATAAGAATCCATTCGTATTTGTTAAGGACAAATTTTGCCACTTTTCTGTTCACTGTTTCTGTTGTGTGAAAATTAGAAACAGGCATATGCAAATGTTTGGGCACCACAAGTCCAATGACATGTTTGTTGAGTTAAAACACAATAAATAACACATCTACAAAATATAAAATACCACCTTTATTTATTGTGTCCTTGTAGAGGATGTGTTGAACTATTGTCTCAAAATAATAATAATAAAAAATAAATAGTAAATAATAATAATAATAGAAGTAACTTGAGCAAGTGTGTTTAAACTTTTGCTCCCCAACGGTAATGCAGATTTCAAGAAGTAGGTCATTGAAGACTCACGGTGGTAGTTTTGACCCGTCCTCCAGGCTGTGTACAGGTCCAGCCTGACCGGTTTACCAACAGATCACAGCCTTCATCCTCCAGACACGGCACCATATCACACCACTGCTTACTCCTCACAATGCGAGCTGTGGAGCAGAAGCAGATAAAAGAGGGTGAGACACAGTGTATATGTGAAGTGTGTAAAGGCTGAGGCTGAGCGTGAAGGTGGCGGCGGCGGCAGCAGCAGCAGCAGCAGCAGCAGAGCTGAGTGAAGTGCAGTGTATATGCTTCAGGACCGGCTCCTTCACTGTGAGCTGTCTGACTTTTTCACCCCATCAAATTCAGCCCTGGCATAGCAACATCATAGTGACATGTACAAGTTGCTGAGGGTATTAACTTTGCCTACTGCACCACACCGCTTGAAAAAAACAAACCAAAAACAGCAAATACTGAGCCCCAGCTGTAATCATTTTCATATTTTATTACATTAACTGTAATTTTTAAGAATATAAGTATAAGTATATATAAATGTGCATAAAATATGAAATGTGCTTATACTGAATTTGCACTGCAGTACAAAGGAATTTGGACCCTGCATTTAACCTTCCTCTTGTGTTAGAGTCTTAACCGACCTGTTTTTAGGATTTAAATGCATACAAGTACTCCGTAAATTTGTTTATTGCATCAAGACTTTGTCAGGAACTTCTATTTCAACAAAATTATATATATATATATATATATATATATATATATATATATATATATATATATATATATATATATATATATATATAATGCTCTTGTTAAAATTATGGTGCCAAATCTGGAATCATAAACACACTATACACCAACAGCCTACAGCTATCTACTCCTACAACCACTTGAACTTCAGTTGGGGGCTTCTATCTTTGCCTGTTTCACAAACAAGTAAAGACAGACATGTCCAGACAAGTAAGGCCCAGTCAGTTTAGAGTTTGTGTTTTGTGTAGTGTATACATCTCCAGTTTACAGTCTGCAACAATGAAAATTAAAACTAATTCTTTCATGGGTAATGAAGCCTAACAAGGTAAACAAGAGGTAATAAACAAATTGGTTGATAATTAATAGTTTTTAGGGGATCCTATGGCTGATTTAAGACACGGGTCAAAACTGAACAATTAACATAAGAGATGGTAACAGAAACCTAACACAGGAGGAAGGTTAAATGTAAAGTTCATGAATTTAATCATAAAACATTTTTAAGAAAACTCTGAAGATTTTCTTACCACTTGCTAGCTCTCCAATCTGTTAGTGTGCTTTAAAATCCCCAGTGAAAATGGATTAAAAAACTGTCTTGGTCTGATATGCAAGGCTATCTCTCTCTGTTTATGGCAGAGAAACAGCATCTGGATGTTGTAGATATTGTCAGTCTAGGGAATCAATCCGTAATGAATCAGTCCAAAGCTCCCTTCTCTGACATTTAGGCCATGGCTGCCCCAGTGAAACTTCCAAGTGCATAAAACCTGTACTTTTACAGCAGTCAGAATCGCAGTCTGGTGCCACTGACATATCAAGTTTACCCTTTAAACTGAGAACCCAGAGAAAAGCTGCTCCTACATCAAGTGAGTCCAACCAACTGAGCTTTTCACATCATCAGAGCTCATAAGGATTAGATCCAATGTCTGTAACTGGTTACGTATTTAATATGAAGCCTCTTACCTGTTTTTATAATTAACTTTAATCAGAGAATTTGCTCTAAAAGCCTGTCAGCAGAAAGCCTTGATTACTCTCTGGAAGATGTATCTAGGCTCTTTAATGGGGGATGATTACGCTTTCACATCTGACGGTTTATATTCTCCAGCCTTTGCTCACATTTATTTTGTTGGTGCAAATATGATTCTTGACGTCACTGAAGCGTGAGGCGGATGTTTGGTGATAGGACGCGATGGTGTACAATCAGGGATGTGCCTAATTGCCACAGATTTGCATCTCTGCCTGTGAAGAGACTATGACGAGGTTCTGATGCTCCGAGCAGACACAAAAAATAGGCAGTAATCAGTCCTAATTGTGGGTCTAATAGACGAATTTAAAGCACCAGTAATCATAGCAATGAAGCTGCTTAAGGCATATCAGTGTCACCTCTCTGTTCTTCCGTTCACACAATGACCAAGCAAAGAGCTCTTAATTACCCTCCTCCGAGTCACTGACTCTATTCACTGCACTAACTAGAGCTGCCCGATATGAAGACAATGATAGCATTGCATTGCTTTTTAAGTGAGTACTGTGTGCCTTGTAATATACAACAAATCGCAGAATTTGTTTGAAGTCCTACTTGTGTTGAATGACCTTCTCTTCCAACATTTCTTCAAAATAAAATAAAATAAAAGGGTATTGTTTCACAGCATCTCCCTTTTAGTTTCAATAACAGGTCTTATTCTTCTGGGACGGCTTTAAACTAGATATTGGAACATTGCTTTTTTTTTTTTTTTTTTTAAACATCACTGTGGTCAGATGCTAGTGTTGGATGATCCAACACTCCGTTATACACTAAATATGGTTTTAGGTTTTACAACTATGTTCCAGATACTGTTGGTATTTTATGCAGTGTGGTATAATTTATGAGCACAGATGCACACACTCTCTTCTCTCCATGTTTTGGGGGGACACTAATATATAGATATCTATGGATATCTATGTGAATGAGAATCACACTAACAATTTAATTCTGATAATGTTCAGTACCAATACATTTCAGTAGTCGTAGTGTCATATTTATTTATTTATTTATTTATTAAATAAACATTATTGTTTACATTACTGTGTAAAGCCAGAGACCACCCTTCTTTATTCTAGTTCCATTTTATTAGCTAACATTAATTAAAGCTTCAACATTAAACACTGGAATGTTTACAAGTTATATTTTAGACTACATGTTTACTTGTACATCCTTTGCCTTTACTACAGCTCCCATTTTCTGTTGTACTTAGAAATAAAAAGCTCAGTTGCAGTAATTCCAGATGATTCCATGCACATTCAGAAATACTAATGTGGTCATTTCCTTTTATGTTCAGAGAAAACAAACAATCTCTTTTCTACAGGGTCGATGAGTTCTTTCATGGTTCTGTATCTTATAACACATTCAAATGTGTAATTAATTATTAATAATTGATTATTATGAATTATTCATTGCTTATATTGTATTTACCTTTCCTTATGCTTTCCTTATGATGTTTTCAAAAATAAAAAAAGTTATGTATAGTTTTATTACAATTGTGAAAATCATTTATAAACTCACAGCAAGCTTAAATTAATCCTTCTACAGATGTGGCCCAGTTGCTGAATTGCTAACCTTCACAGCGGACACATGTCGAGTGATAAAGAAACACAAAGTGTTTAACAAAATAACACCCTTAGAAATTTGACTGATAGCCTGTTAGTCCCAGTTCTTAATCCAATTGACCACAGAAGTAGTTGAGGGCATCTGACACATTGGTCAGTGTATTTAACCCCCTCACTTACATTTCCCACAGCGTTATCTGATGTCATACATCAACTACATGCAAGTACCATCAGCTAATTTGAGTATTTGCAGCAACACTGTAATCAATTTAGCCCATGTTGAGCCACTCTCAATGCCTCCCAAGAGCTACAGGACTCGAGCCGCAGGACTACGCAATAGTTATGAAATCAAAACGACCTGGGTGGAATCTGCTGCTGACAAAAAAAAAAAAAAAAAAAAAAAGAAGGCCTGGGCCCACAGTTCATCTGCCCATGATAAGACGAGGAATAACATCATTACACCCGCAGCGGGACACTATCTCAGCGAAATGCTATATCGTACCCATGTCAACAGCCCGCAACCCTGGGTAATAAATCCTGCCTAATGCTGTGGAAAGCGCAGGCCTGGCAGGATACAGGAGCTCAGCTGTAGAGGGAAAGATCCGATCGCAGCTGTTTATCTAATAATGCATCTGATCTGGGGCAGCATTGGCATTCTCCTTGAGTATACAGTATCCACAGCATTCGATCCAGTCTGCGAGAAGCCAGCATCAGCATTCGGCTCACCCCACCACACCGCCGCTGATCCCCGGCATGACCACGGCACTTTGCAAAGCTTTTTCCTTCGCATTTTGTCGTCATTATCCAGATGCATTTATCACCAGCGAGAGAGAGAGATACTGCTGCTCCACCTGAAACACGCCACTTTCCAAATGTCAGCCTGCCCTCGCTCCTAATTAAATCCCCTCCAATGCCATCTTGTACTCTCACTCACTGTACAGAGCTGTTTTGCTATTTTGAATATCAACACTTTTACATGGAGAGTAGTGGAGCATCCAGGAGGGAAGACATGTTATGTTACATGGTATCTTTCACTGTCACTGTGGGCCCCTCAAGGGTTGCATTGATAAAGGCAGTTAGGGTTAGTTAAGTATTGTTATACCATATTCCACTGCAGTTGTAAAATGTAACCCTAGAGGGCCATACCTATCAAAACTGACATATGTCATTCATTTATTCATCTGGTGGGTCCAGAGCCTACCTGGAACCATGGGGCATAAGGTAGGAACGCACCCTGGACAGGGCGCCAGTCAATTGCAGTGCAATGTAACACTCACCAAGTCACTCACACACTCACAGTTGTGGGCAGTTTTACACAACCAATCCACTAGTGTGTGTTTTTGGACTCTGGAAGAAACCCAGAACATGACTGGACTATGAGTGAATTACCACTGTTACAAAATGACTACTAACATGGCGATGACTCAAGAAAATTTAAGCAATTAAAAATGTGATTTGAATACTTTTTTTTGTTAAATATATGAAAATGGGACGTAAGTGAACTAAAGGAGCTCACAGTGGTTTCAAACAAGTTTCAAGAATTTGATGCTAATTAGAGAAAATGCATCTGTCAAAATTTGACACTGCACATATAATAACAGGATTCTCGTGTACAGTACTTTTCTCAGTGCATTATGAACATACATAAGGTCTGAAGTCCTTATTCTTTACAAATGGCCTAGATGTCCATTTTGCTCTCTTCTAATTTAATACAAACAATTTTCACATGGTAGTTTTCCAATAAGAAATGCCTACTACCCAACTGCTCAGCTTTGTTCACCTAATAGCTGTGCATTTACCTGTGCTTTTTATGTGCATGATTCATATTAGTACCTGCTGACCTCCATAACAATAAGCTGGAGCAGCACTTACATATTTCCATATGTAGCTCCATTTAGATATTGGTGTTTTGTTAAATCAGACACATCATCAGCTCCTCATGTTTCAACATACTTTGTGGCTTAATATTGCAGTCGCATGCTGTGTCACATCAGTTCTGGTAGACTGGCACGGAAGATGAAGATGGTTTAATATACTTACAGTGTAATTCTTCTTCATATTGGCACAAATAATGGTGTATTACTTTGTAAGGATAAGCATAAACTAAGCACAACAACAACCACAAAATAGAGATACTATATTAAGGTACATAAATGTAAAGGGTAAAAATATATTCAGTTTGTGTGGAGAAAGATATTATATTTCCAAGAAATATACATCATTCCGGCTGTGAAGTATGGTGGTGGATGCATCGTTACACGAGTCTGAATCATCTGCAAATGGACAGTTTAATACATAACAATAAAATGTATGAATATGAATTTCTAGCCTTCAGGTACAGTCGTCAGAAGGCTACTAGCGCACACAGATGCATGCGGTCCCTAGTATAAGTCACAGTTCCGTTGTGTGCCACTGGACTCTGACATTCTCCAACTCCAGAGTCGTGCCGCTTCTCCCATCACTGAGCCCCTGGCCTGCTGCCTGGAACCCCCCTCTGCCTCCTCCGCCACTCACCCCCACTGCTCCCACACCATTAACATTCCCAGCAGTGCCTCTGCCAGCTAATGACAGCTCAAAGACCCTTTTAAGCAAATTCAGTGTGTCTTAATTTCACACAGGCCTTTTCCAACGCGGCACACCATTGTCGCTTACCACCCTCCCACTCTTTCCCTCTTCCACCTCAGCTAGGTTTTCTCGTTCACTTCCTCTTTCCTTGTCTTTCCCCCCTTTTTCTTTCACACATACCCTCACAACACCACACACAGTGTCCTAGGTCTCACCATGAGAAAATATCCCGCAGATTTCCCCCAAAAAAGAACCCTAAAAGGCGACACACTCAAACAAAAGCTCTTCAAGGAAAAAAAAAAAAAAAGAATAAGTAGAAGAAGAAAAAACACCCCCGAATGATGGCTGTGTCATTTGCTTTCATCACTCAAATCCTCTTTCATGTTTCTTTTCAATTTTTTGGGTTAAAACGGAAAGGAATACAGGATGTAGCCCAATTAGCCGTTCCCAAGCTGGGGGCACATTGCGGAGCGAGGCTCTTGCTGAGGCCGGGCAGCAGAGCCCCCCGTGCCAACCAAAATAAAAGTCCCCACCACCACTTGCTGTATAATTAGCCACCAGCGTGCCTCGCTCCTTCCACTCCACTGCCTGCTTTCCCGTCCGATTATTTCAGCCCTTCTGCTGCTTCTAACGAAGATGTGCTCCACAAGCCTGTCAGCCATCTCTTAAAAGCTTTAGCCTTGCAAAAAAGCAAGATCCATGTCATATAACTTGGCATGAGATGTTCAGAGCAAAAAAAAAAAAAGAAACAAGAAATAGAAAAAAAATACTTTGGTGTTTATCATCATCTCATTTCTGACAATGATTAAAAAAAAATGGGAAATGGATACGAATTTCTCACTGTGAGACACCATCTGTTCTTTTCTCTGCCGTGAGCCATGCAATAATTTTGGATGTAAAACCAAGCACCACAACCTTTAGCCCAATAACTCAACTCTAAGTGCGACCCATCAGGTTGGGGTCAGTCCTGGAGTCGCCTCTAATTTCTCTCAGCAACCTAACTAATACTAAACTGTACTGAAAAAAAACAAACAAAAAAAAACAATTAATGGTACCTGTCTCATACTAGACTTGATACCGTGTTGACGTGCTAAATCCAACATTTGTATCTGAGATTAAAAATACTGAAAGGGATTTTGTCCACTTTTACAGCTGTAACAAGCCCCTGCACTTCGGGGAGACCACTCCAGCCAGAGCTTGACAATAGGGAATGGTGATTTTAGGCTCTTATCCAGTTCCAGAGCATCTCTTTCAACTGGCTGTTGTTTTGTGTGGAGATTATACAAGCTATGTTTGCACAGAAAAAAACTTCTCAAAGAAGACCTTAAAGTAGTGCTGTGCATAAATGTATCAATTCATTTTCTGTACATTTACATGTTCAGAACAACCGGTTTCAGCACCTGTTCCTTTAAATTTAAAAAATGAGCCACAGTTCACCCTGACCCGCGTGCACAAGAGTTCAAAGTTCCCCTTGTTTTCTGTTGTTGTTTTTGCCTTATTTGATCAGAAGTCTTATTTCTCTGCAGTCATAGTCTTTGTTTTGTTTCATTTAACCTCATGTTTGTGCTCTTAAAACTGTGATTGGAGATACTCATATGAAAGGTTGGGACAATGCTAAAGTCTCTGCACTTGATATAAAAAATAGCTTGTTTAATTCCATGTTTACTGAAAAAAATAAAAACAAACAACAACAACTTTCTGGATGGTCTTATTTCAGTATGTGTCCCCTTTATGTTATGAAAAGTGAAACAGGGAAAAAGAATGGTAAATGAAGGCAATTGCTGTTTCCCTGTGGGTACATTTACATTCCTTGTACCTTAATAAGCAAAACTGTACCTGTGCACTTCCTCTTTTCTGACAGTGTGAGGGATGGTGACGCTGCGTTTATCCTCTCTGCATTTTGGTAAATGCCAGGCTGAGCCCTAATTGGCAGCAGCATTTGGCGTGCGGGTGTTTGTTTGCCCAGGCTCCGTCTGGCTGTGGGGGGCTCCGGGGGGCTGAGGCGTTCCCCCTGGCCTGCACTGCTATCGTGGACTCGCAGATGTGCGCTGACATTTCCTCCCCCTACAGACGCTGTGAGCCAGTGGTGGAAATGTCAACCAGAACAGGAACTGCACTGACGGAGATCATTTAATAACCACCGTCTGTGTGAGAAAAGCTTCTATACATCTCGCCCACCCCCAACAATATCACTCCCACTAGACTACTGCAGATCCTCAGGGACAACAACTAACCCTATGAGCTACAGTACACTGGCCTGGAGACCTGCGAACATCCCATACAGCAATCCAACAGAAGAAGTTTTCCTTTTACTGTAAGTACATAACAGAGCCTAATATATGCATCATCAATGTGATCAGTATACATATAAGTTAGTTCATTCCGTCGAATGGCTATACCGAAACACTGGGCACAATGCGGGAACACACTCTGGAGTGGGCGCTTATCCATTGCAGGGTAACACACACTCACACATTCACTCACACACACAGGTCCAGGTTCGTGGGTCCAGGTCCACGTTGGTAGGTGGATTGGTGACTTAAAAGTGTCCGTAGGTGTGAGTGTGTGAGTGAATGTGTGTGTGTGTGTGTGTGTCGCCCTGAGAAAGACTGGCGCCAACTCCAGGGTGTGTTCCTACCTTGCACCCTGTGATTCGAGGTAGGCTCCACACCCACCGCGCCCCTGCACTGGACAAATGCTTACAGATAATGAAAGAATAATTTTTTTTCAATGTGCTTGTATAAAGTTGTATATTGTTAAAAAACATGCAAAACCCACAAAGGCAATAAAAGGACTATGTTTTCCTAAAAAGTTGTAGATGTCTCCTTGATCATAAGGATTTGTTTAATCAACAGCACACTTAATTTTACATAATGAAGTATTTTAAACTTGGTAAAACTAGGTATTGGATGGTAACTTCAAATAATACTGGACGGATGTAACGAGAGATGTTGAAAGGGTTAAACCAACACATTCATGACAGAATAGCACTACTTACTGTAATAATATTATTTGTTTTTATTCTAATATTAGGTTTCTTTCTTTGTTGGTTTTTTAAACATATAAACACTCCTGAGATAAATGTCACTTTTCACTCAGTGTTCATTCCAAACATTTTTTTCACTATATATATCAAGGTTCATTAAATATGTATCTTGCCAAAATATATGACAACTATGTTTTAAACTGAATTTATGAAGCAGCATATTTTTTCCACACCAGCAACAAAAGCCAGTGATCTTTTCTGAGGACATCTACCCATTTCCTAAAATGTCCACTCTTGTCAATCTTTCTACTGTAGATCAAAATTATGCAAGCCATGTGCATCACATTTTTTTCTGGCACAGCTAATTCCACAGAGATTGGATCAGTGTTGAAAGGGAGATTGCTGTGCCTGAGATGTGTTTAAGAAATGTAAGCTCTTGATTTAATTACGTAACAAAAGTCTGTCACTGTCATTAAACGGCTTAAAGATTTGAAAGAGCCTTTTTGATGTGGCCAATTCATCATTCAGTCATTGTTTATTAAAATAATGCAATTTCTCAATGACATGAATGAAAAATTCAAATCTGATTATGTGCATATTGTAGTGAAAAATTATTGTTTATTTGTTAAATTTAACTTCATGGGAAAACCGTGCAGGTGCAGGAATGCCTATCCTAAAAGTTATGCCACATTTTGTTTCATGAATTTGCAATGAATTAAACTGTGTAAACTAATATATCTTCACTGTCCAATGAAAAACATGTATCTCCAAAGGAGTAATGTAATAGAAAGAAAAAGAAAACCCTTCTGAAATATAATTTTGGAGCAATTCTATTGGTCAGTTCAGCTGCTGTGTTCAAAAGACCGACAAAAAGTTACATGCTTTTCTTTGGAGAGTGACAATATATTGTATGTGCTAGAGGGAGTGAGCACATACACAGAACGTAAATTTATATGAAAAAAATCATTCGATTTCTCAGGAACTTTGACAAAGAACACTCAAAAAAGTGTTAATTTTGTTTTAATATTTTGTATTATTACAAAATTACAAACTGAAATATGGCATTATTCTCCAACTGCACAATGCTCCAAAAGTTATAGCTTAATTCAGTTTTAGATATTTATTTTTACACTGATGTGAATACAATTTGCACACTGACCATTTGAAAAAAGAAAAAAGAAATTTTCAAGGGTGGTTAAACTTTGTAGAAAACTGGAGCTAATGCTAATCTTTAAATTATTTTAATGAAATGATGCTACTGAAACTTTGACACTCATTTTGGAGTTTATAGTCCTAAACGTTGTGAGTGCTAGTCTCCGAGGTCCAGAGGAATACCAGGATCCAACTGCGGTAGACGCTCTGAAGTGGGGACAGGTCTGGTAGGCCCCTGTGGTCTTGACCCATTTAAAGTCCGCTGTGACTGATGACCATCGCAGAGATCTGCAGACAGGCTTTATTGAGACAATAAATGAGCAGAGTGTATACCCGTGACGGAAGACAGAGCATTATTTATGTATTTAGAGTAATGCTTGGCTAAGCTGCTGCACTGTTCCACTCAGCTGCTGATGCTGTCTGATCTCTTCTCTGATAGGTTGCCACTCCGGGTCTGATCTCCAAGAATGTGCTGAGCTCCTTGACCTTGTACTTTTTTTCTGGCTCTCTGCTTCCACCCGAGGAAGACTAGTGAAACACGCGGGTAATATATCCACTAGTCAGCACTGTGGGTAGTGATCAACTGGTCGGAGGCAGCATCTGGTTCTAGCTGGGAAGTATGGTGGAGGGAGCACTGTTGGTTAGGAAGTAGACGAATGAGTGTAGAAGTTTTCAACAAAAATGAAGGTAAATTTGTTTCATTAACACTTCAGAAGTGATGGAACCAGGTCCAGACAATACATTATACCAATTTTATTTTCCACACATTTACACAGTTCCTCTTTAATGAAACATCAGTGATATGTTTGGTGAAAATAGCACAAGGATCATAAAACACAGCACCTGTTGCTTTAAATGAGAATAAGCCACAGCTCAGTTTAGCACAGTTTCTGTGTTTGTAGGAGTTCCAGAGCCCTAAATAAATGTACTAATGCTCTAAAACATTTATTTGGTTAAAATACCCCAAAAAATATTCTGCATAGATATTCTGGATAAGCAGATTCGATGATAAATCTGTTCTTGTTGCAGTACCAAAATCGTATATTTTTCAAATAGCCTTTCCCTATATGTAGTTTCTTTGTGGATTTATTTTCACACTAGTTATTGTTTTAATTGCCATCTTGCTGTTTTACTGTCTTATTTTAATACTGTTAATCATTTTTCCTGTGACTTTATAGTGTTCTTGTGCATTCTGAATGATGTTTATAAATAGAATATAATAATTATTATTTAGGGGGTGGCATGGTGGCGCAGCAGGTAGTGTCGCAGTCACACAGCTCCAGGGACCTGGAGGTTGGGGTTCAATTCCCGCTCCGGGTGACTGTCTGTGAGGAGCTTGGTGTGTTCTCCCCGTGTCTGCGTGGGTTTCCTCCGGGTGCTCCGGTTTCCTCCCACAGTCCAAAAACACACATTGGTAGGTGGATCGGCGACTCAAAAGTGTCCGTAGGTGTGAGCGTGTTAGTGAATGTGTGTGTGTGTGTCTGTGTTGCCCTGTGAAGGACTGGCGCCCCCTCCAGGGTGTATTCCCGCTTTGCGCCCAATGATTCCAGGTAGGCTCTGGTCCCACTGCGACCCTGAACTGGATAAGCGGTTACAGATAATAGATGAATGAATGAATGAATTATTATTTATTTAAAAACTTGACTTAATCACAAAGTATAAAATGAAATGGAAAACAAAGTGCATGAACAGAATTTGATCGCAAATTAAAATAATAAACTAAAAGAATGCAAATGCAAATGATACAACAACAGCAACCTTTAAAGATTTTGTAATGGGTAGTAATAGGCATTAGCAACAGATTAATACATTTAGACAAGGTAGAATCACAGTGCACCATCCAATGCTAACAGACTTAATTGGATATGTGCAGCACACAATAATGACATTTCATAATTATCCATGGCACTGAAGAATCCTTGGAGCTTAAGTGTTAAGCTATCCGGGTAATGTCTGCTGATAACCGAGTGACTGGGTGTTTGAACCTGACATTTAAGGGGAATCAACTCGAATCGATAGCAAAGGTTAGCGCAACAGAGCCCTGGGCTTTACTGATACTGAGAGGGTCATAGCATAGCTTGGACTGGACTTTCTCGCCTCGCTGATCTCCAGACTAGTTCAAGATTCTGATCGATTTAATACGACGGCAGCATTTTCAGGCAATTCTCTGATGAAAGCCATTCCTGGACAGGTCTCAGTTCGCAAAAAAATAATCAGCGCTGGACCAGATTAATCCTGATCTTTTTGTACTGAGGAAATTCTAATACTAGGTTAAGGCAAGAAGATGGCTACCCTTCCATGTGCTCTTGTTTGCTTTCCTGCACAGACAACGAGGCACAGTGTATTTGACACTTAATCGCACGCTGCCCCTTGCGCAGACCTTGAGGTTTAACCGCTAGTGCCCTAACACAGCGGTGTACCTATGGGACATACCATTATGAGCTCTATCATGCACTGTCAGGGCATTGTTCCCTTAGATTGTAAACAACTAATCGATAGCTCATTTGTCACTGGAGTCTGAGGAAACAAGTTTTCAGGGATCCACTTTTCCAAACCAAATGAACCAATCAATCCCTGCTCCACCGAGACCCCCTCCTAGGGAGATGGAAGCGATGGAGGATGTCTTGCTCTCTCTCTGTCTCTTTCCTTTGCTTGGTCTCTCTCTCTCTCTTTCTCTCTCTCTCTAGGCTTAACTTTTGCAGTTTCCCAAGCTCTCTAGAGATTGGCTGTTGGAATGCATGGAACCGAGTGAGTTGAAGCTCGCTCTGTTCTGCTCTGATGGCACTTTGTGTTTAAGTGTTCCTGTCAGAGGCTCGACCCTGACTGCAAGTGGCAGGTGTATTATGGGCCGCGCCGCACTGTCCCTCGACAAATTCAAAGGCAACTCAACCACTCACCGACCGGCAGCTCTGCGGACGGACCCCTTGCTTGTTTTCGCTTTTTCTCTATTCCCTGTTCTCTCACTTTCTCTCCATGTGCCTTTTGTTTCTCCCCATCTCTTGTCCTTTTCCTTTTTTTCAGCTTGGAAAATGCTATGCTTCTCTCCCTATCCTCCCCACTTCATATTCCCTTTCAGCTTTCTTTCAACTTCCTTTCTGGTCATTGCGCTGACATAACTCGTCAAACCTCAAGAGCCCGGCATAGTCCAGAGGCTGAAGTCTTCTTCCTCTATTGCAAGGAGAAAGCCAGAATCAAACGGAATATGTCGTCCAACACCTGTCTCACATGCATTTTTTTGTCCTTTTGGAGCACTTTGTCTGTTTGTTGTTTTTCAGTCTGCATCTTTACACAAAATGGGCTCGGGAGCCTTTCCAAACCTTTAGATGGGGTCAGATCTGAAACGCAGTCCCAAATGCTGATTCGCTGCTGGGTGTTGCCCCCTGCATTGTTTCTAGAGCCAAGTGAAGAGAGTTCATCTCTAGGATGATGATCCCCTGAAAATGCCTTTGTGAAATTTCTAATGACAGCTGGCTTTTTTGCCCCTTCACCCAATCGCAGACTGGCTCTACAGTTACCCTGGCAACAGAACCACACGATTCCACAGTAACAGACAAAAACCTTAACTCTCCCGTAGCAATCCAGCATCTCTCAAGAACCAGTAACATGAATCCAGACTTCAGTGTCATTACAAGAGATTACAAATGTGGTCTCCGATGTGCCACAGAAATTGTGTTAACTGTGAGACTCTTCGGGACTGCTCCCGGAGGCACTGTTTTCACACGTATGTTGACTAGCTCTGGGCCTTCTGAGGTGCTGTTCTTACTCGCTTTACTCTGCAGCGTGTTTTACAGTTTCCCCCAGGATGGCATGCATTAGCCATTCAGCTGTGACAATGTGAAGACCGCCTGCTTCACCTGGGACAGGTGCTCAATGCATGCAACACAAGAAGACACACCATCACCTGAGATTCACCGGCCCACCGATGTGCAGTGCTGTAACTCAGCTTCCCATCCCCCCCTTTAATATTTCAGACAATAAGGCTGTGAATTATGTCACCAAGCTATTTCTCTTCTTCTTTTTTTCAGACAATTACACAGGAAATCATGATTGGATTTACACAACCAAAACAATTATTTTTTCCAGATTTCCAAAGGCTTCATAAAAGTATGGTGGGGGTAGGTGAAATGGAGAGCTCCCCTTTGGCTTTAATGGTCTCTGTGCAAGGCATTAAGCAGCTTGTGTTGGATGTAAAAACAGCCCTCCTCGGCTATTCTGTCTCAAATTGCTCCAACTGCCTCGCATCCGCACGACCATGTCACCCGGCAATGGCATACAACTGCCATGCAAACGCACTCATTAATATTAATGAAGGCTGTAATTCTTCCAGATGACCGGGGCTCCTTACTGGCCTCCTTGCAGCTGGAGCCCTCGGCAGCGCACCGCTCCTCATTCGCAGACGTGTCCCTTTCTGTGCTGCGGTGGCTCGCCTCTGCTGGCTGTTTATTTTTAGGTGTTGGACATATTTGGGATGGAGAGGCAGGATTAGTGAACCAGGGCTAATTGCTCAGTGCTCAGTGAACATGTGCGCTTTGCCGAGATGCGATATTGTGACGAGTGAGTCACGTACGCCGGGACAAACAAGCAAATCAAAGCCATTTCCATTTAAGCACAAACTCGGCCTGTGACTCAACACAGGCTCCAGCTCTCCTCTAACTCCACTGCCCTGGCTGTGAGAGGCTGTGTGTGTGTGTGTGTTTTTTGGTCCCATTTTTATTAGCCTTCCTCCTGAAAGCCCTCGGCCCGGGTTCACCAATGACTTGGTAAGCCTCATCTACACCACGGCTAGTTTATTTATAGCCGTTTTGGTACTGAGTGATGTATCCAGGTTAAGTGTTCGGGATAAGGACTCCCACAGAGGCCACTGACCCCATGGCAAGCGTTTAAAAGAGGGCAGAGAGGGCTTTCACAGCGCCATGCCCTAAAGACCTTCAACATAACCTTCTTTCTGTAACCTCCCCTCTCTCCTCCACTCCTCTATCATCACCTCCAGCTTTCACTCAGGGTCATCGTCCTGCACTCACACAAAAGCTGTCCCCTTTAATGTCTACAAAAGTGTATAGATAAGTCACAGCATTCTGGATCAACTACAGTGTGTATGTTTTCATTGTTTTGCACGTATGTCTTTATGGATCTCAAGGTTTTAATGGATTTTACCCATAAAATATATAAATAAATAAATAATAATAATAATAACAATAATAATAATAATAATAATAATAATAATAATAATTATAGTGTCAAATTTAGGATCAACTTGTTTTAAGCATGACTCTCATACTACTTCAACTACTACTAAATATAGTAGTAATATTTAATAATTATTTTTAATTATACTAATAACATAATAGCAAAGTTTTATTATTATTTAGAACAATACAAAGTGTCCTGTCAAAATAAATAAACACATTAAAAAATGCAAGTCCAAAAACAAAGCTACGCATGTCAAAAACTAATATTTGTATTCAGACTAAAATCATTTTGAAGCTGTGGGTTGGACAATACGCCAGGATATAAATGCACTGATTAATAATTAGTTGTCTATCAGTTGCTATTCCAACCACTGAGACAGTGGAGACAATTTTATTTGTCTTGGTTATTTGTTAGAGATATGACGCTATCAAAAATAGACTGTGAGAAAATTATTTTCAGCAACAAGAGAAAAGCTAATATCACAATTTGATTATCAGAAAACTCACAAACACTGCACACATCTTCTGTCAGGTTCGAAATCAGCCAGCCCCTACTGAGCTATATCTTGGGGCTGGGACAGTGCATACAGATCCGACCTGATCTCCTGAGTTGGCTGACACTGACAGAGTATACAATTAACTTAGCACAAGGTACGGCGAGTTTGTTATTATAATAACCCGCACCTTGAGCCTCTCTAACTTAATGAGAGGAGCAGGAGCCTGTCTGCAATATTAATCCATACCTGATTTATGTGTCTTCCTCACTTCCAGAGCCGTCATTTGTATTCATTTGCCTGTTTTTTTTTTTTTTCCACACGGATGGATTTGTTACATTTTTCCCCACATGCTTGCCACTGCAGCGTTGATATTATTTCTGCCAGGTGGCACAATATGGCGTAACACCCTCTTATAGAAATTGGCCTGTGTGATAAGAGGTGATGCGCAGTTATTGGGGCACAGCCGAGGCTGGGTGAAGGGTGGGATAATGATGTATGTAGGTCTGCTGCTTGTGTGCTTTTCATTACTGCCGTGCGGCACCATCCCAAGGACAAAGGCTCCCGTGCCTTCCAATTTACCCGCAGGGCTACGGAGAACAATTAGACGAGAGCAGAAATACAACCGCAGTTGAGCCTCTGGATACAGACGGACACACCCTTAGTTTCTTAACTTCCCTTTCCCACTCTTTCTCCATTTCTGCTCTCCCATGTGCCGCTCTTCTTTGCTCCTCCTTCCCGCTCTCAGCATTCGCATTCCCTCATGTATTTTCGGAGAATCTGTATCTCTCTCCGCATTGCTCAACCTCCCCCTTCCTCGCTGCTGTTCTCTGTGTTCAGTCCACTGCACACGTCTGTGCTGAACAACCACAACAATTACAGGTAGAGGGGGATTGAGGTAATGAAATCCACAAATTATTACATTAAAAATTACTAACCCACCCAACAAATGCAAATTCTCAGGAACAAACATTGCTTGAAAAAATCTACAGGGAAGCTGAGGATTCATTAGACAGCAAAGATACTGTATGTACATGAAAGACCAATTCTTGGATCCTGACAACGACGTAAAGGAAAGATTACAGCCCAACGCTGGCTACCTAATTATATGTTTTATCACTGCAGTCACAATAGAGTGCCCCTGCACTAGGCTGGGCTCATGTAGACACATCTGTTCCCTCACTCTTTTAATGAGAGGCATAAAAAAAAGCATCACAGCCCTGTAATTTTTATATCCACAAAGCCTGAACTGCAATTGCACAAAACAACTTTGCACTGCAACGAAGGGGCAGCAGCAGCATCCCTTTCTGAGGCTCTTGGATCTGCTTTTAAATGCATTAAAGCAAGCAGCTGCTCTTCCTTATCACGACCAGGCACATGTCTGGAGGCACACTGGTTACATGGTACAGTACGTGGCCGGCCGAGGCCTCTCTCCGCTTGCATCCCATGTCCAGGCTGGTCTGTTCAATGCCATGCTGCCAGTCCATCAAGCACATCACACTTTTAACGAGGCTTGTCTCAGTCCAGCTTCAGCGACAATCAAGGGCAACTGGAAAATAAACACGTTCCACCATTAAAGGAGGGAAGGGGCAGCACAAATACAGGCTCCTCAAATAACAGGGTACCCAGGCCAATTCCTATTAATGACAGGAGCTTAGCTGGAGAGTGGGAATGCATAGTTACATGGAAGTACATCAGGTCGATTGAGGCTGAGATGATTGTCTCTTTGACCGCTTACCATTGGGAATAAAAGGCCCCACAATAAACAAGATGGGGGACATGAGCACGGAATGGCACACAACATCAAAAAGAAACAACACATCGAGATGGAATGATCAGAAGACAAATGCGTCTTGGCCATTTTGGGAGCACTTAACAGTGGACAGTGTTGGAATAGAACAGGATGGAATAGAGCCCAAGCACCCCGCCTCCCTCTCCAAGTGACAAGTGATAGTGAAAATTATAGTGAAGCCTCAAGGCTGCGGACCAGAGTAATTAGGAATTGTTAGCAGCCCCTGAAGTGCCTTTTGCAAACCTGTTCGTAGTGAGGCTTTGGCAAGGGGGAGAGGTTTTTCCACTCCAATTAAGACATCACGCTTCACAGACGAGATAGTAGCAAAAAGAGCATTGACCCCATCCTTTAGGGATGGATGGAAGGATGGAGGGATGGAGGAGGGGTAGGGATGTAGGCCCTTGGGGACAACATGGTGTCATCATCACAAGGGGGATACGTGTGGAGGGAAATAAAGGGAGGGAGATGTGGGAGAGTGGGAAAAGGTGCAAAGGACAAGGGACTGGCAATAGTGGAAAAGTGTGTTAACATGCCTACCACAGAGCTGAGAGAGAGAAGGGAGATGTCTGGAAAACAGAGCCTGGAAAGAGCAGGGAAGAGGGCAGGGAGGAAGAGACTGTGAGGAAGGAAAAGAGAGGGAGAATATCAGACAGAAATGGAGCAAGTGAGGCTCGGCAATGGAAGACTCTCCAGAGGAGAGGTGTTGAAGGTAATTTTCAGAAATTCTTAACACTTTGAGAGGCATATGGGGAGGGATTTGGACACAGAGGAGAGAACATAATAGTGGAGGAAAATGTCCTTTGCCTTTCCAGGTAGAGACTGGCTATAGGGCTAATGGAGCCTTAAGGCCACGGTAATTTGTGGGCTAAAACTGAATGCAGGCAATTTCTTCTCCAGATGTTCATAATTCCGATAAACGACTATTTTATTCTTTACCAATCTCTCTCTCTCTCTCTCTCTCTCTCTCTCTCTCTCTCTCTCTCTCTCTCTCTCTTTACAGGTAAATTGTGACCACCTTTTGCTTAGAAACAAAATTGAAGTCTGGCTCCCCAGTGGCGTAGTCTCCCAGCCGCCTAAGCTTTAAGCCTATCATCAGGACTTAATTAGGTTTAATTCTTGGTGATGCCTTAGCCATACCAGCCTGGAAGACCTAAGAGAGTAGATCTTCCTTCGCTCTCTTGCCCTCCTTCTTGCTCTCCTCCAGTACGTTAGACTGGCTGGCATCATATATCTAGGAGAAAGTGCATACTTGTCTTTGTCGTCCAGTGTTGATTGCACTGTGAGGGACTCCAGCTAGAAGCTAATTGTATGCAACTGGGGGTGAGTGTTGATTCGGCAAATTCCAGGGTATTAAATGAAATTCAAATGAAAATGTGGTCTTAATTGTGCTAGCTGCTTGTTACATGGTCCTTTACTTATGCCGAGATTTGCTTTTGACTCTTCCATTGATGTTGACCTTTAAAATAGCTTGTTTTTTCAAATTCCTACCACTCTGAATCCTACCACTTTTCCTGCTCTTTTAATATTTCTCAGCCTCTGTAAAAGCCACAATAGTTCAAACGCCAAGTCTGTCTACAGTAACAGGTTGATTAGGTACGTCTTCTTGTCCAAATGTGATGATTCTTTGATACGCAGAGATAAGCCCAGAATTAAGGAATGGCTTCTTACCCATTTTCATTGTACTTTCGGTGTATTTCCTCAAGCTCTTCACATTAAATACAGCCCCAGACCAGCTTTCCATCTCAGTCAGAGTCTCATTATATTTACAACACGTACCCGTGGTTTGAAAACACACCATTTTTCATCTTTATCTTTCCACAATCCCAGTCTGCTGAGATTCAATTGTACCGGTGCTCATTCATGTCACCAGCACAGGGCTGAAATCATGTTTTTTTTTTTTTTTGTGAAATGTAGAGTGGTCCAGTCCTTACCCAGGTCCCTCTCTATGCTTTCACGACTTTGAACTTTCCCTGCAGTTAAGATTCTCTTGTCTCGCAGCTGAATTTGTTCTACACTTCAAGCTTAAGGTAGAATTGCCTCTTTGTTTTTGTGTTTTCAGAACACAGTGCTGTAACCTGCACTGGTGATTCAATATGAATAAAGGACATCGACCATGAACGCCTTACAGAAAGGCTACACAAAGTATATGAAATTGCATGCTTTACCATGGAAAACAGAAATGTCTTTGCAATTTATAAGTGAGACTTTGATGTAGTGAGCAAACAGAACAGAGCTAATGGAAGAGACTGGGAAACAATTTAAACCCATGTCCATTTGTTGGGTTTTGAGAAGCTGAAACCTAGCTAACCTTGTCTGAGCTTTGTGAGACAGATCACTATTTCATTCACAAGAATTAAGAAAGTGACACAGAAAAATGAACATGTGAAAATTAAATAAGGAAAAAATTCTACAGGAGGGAGAACAGACAACATACACTTATATGGAACATTATTCTACCTTGTTCCCTCAGGTTTACACGGTTCTTACTAGGGTCTTACGTTGGTCAAAATACAAGGATCAAACCACACAGCAGTGTTCTCTCCCTGTCTAAACAGCCCTATTCAGATTACCTGGGTTAAGCCTCTGTTGGGAATGAGATTCTGTATACTCCAAAATTCAAGGAGCAGTGAAGGGAGCAGGACTGGTTATTAGTCCAAAATTGTGGGTTGGTAGGAGCTCCAGATCGCCACATTAGAGTGCTCAAAATGCACCCTTGTGGGGCCTATATGTATAGCTCAGCTGGGTAACTGCACATTCTGTCCATAGATTAAATGTTGGCCAATTTAGGTTCAGTGTTAAACATAGGGTCAATACGGGCAGCCCACCTGAAGGCACCTAACAAAACCAAATTTGGGTCGATGTGGGCCCCAAATTCACAGAGTGACTGGGCTGCTTTTATCAGATAAATGTTATGGGTATTACCAATAGCCCATGTACAGACCCAACCAGAGCCCAGGCCCATCATTAACCCGTGTTATAACACATATGGGCCCCACTAAGGTGTCCTGGCTGCCTATTCAATGTTTCTTCTTAAAAGAAGGGCATTGGTATGGAGTTTCTCTGTATTTGCTGCAGTAAGGGAAAACTTATACTAGTTACTGGAGAGGATTTGATGACATTCAGCATGCTAGCTAAAGCTTGGCATTGGACGCCTGCCGACCCAGCGTCTGTGTCCACTATGCGTGTGACAGTTGCTAATTATAAGGTGTGTAAACAAACTTATAAATAATAAAGATGCTAATTATACAAACAGAGGAAAAAAACAGGTACTAAAACAACCCACACAAAAACACAGCAGTGTTTGCAACTTGTCCGTGACGCAATTAATTCTATTGATGATTAATTACGAGAGAACCAGAAAGAGAATGGCGCTAATAGGACATCAATAATAATTGACGTAATCAACAGCGTGGAACACTCCCCGCACCTGCGAGTGCTTCATCAAGGAGAATGGCCTCGTTTGCTGAGAGGGGACGCGGCTTTGGGTGCATACCTGCTGCGGAGGTAGCCACATTTATTAGGACGGTGGGAGCCATTAGGCAGCGCTTTCATGCATCTGCGGCATATCCCTCCTTCTCATGAATATTATCCACAGCTCAGATCTCACAAAAGGCACTGCTAATCATCACACAAATATGATGTGGAACTCTTCTGCTCTCTCATATGAGCGCAGGTGAAGAGATGGCATTTTTGTTTGATAAAAAGTGCTTTTCTTGTCGCGCCCACCATCTTGCGTTATTCAGTTACAGGATGAAGATGATGACGGGCTGATACTTGAAAGAGCTGCGCCACAAAATAATTAAATAAATCAATAAATCAACCCTGCAATGAGGGAAAGTGTGCAACAAAATGTTGTGGACTCGACACATCAAAGAAAAAAAAAAGCATTTCTCTTTCTCTTGCTCTCTCGCACTCTCTCTCTCTCTCTCTCTCTAAAAAAAGAAGAGCAATTACTTAACATTTGAACCCCACACTCAACAAAGTCTTCATTGTTGAATCTGCGCACCCTTGCTCTAATAAAAATGAAGAGAAAAAAAAAGGCACTATTGAAAAGAATGAGAGAAAGTGAATGTTAATAGATGGCAAAGCCACGTCTTGCGTCTTAAAATGAGCTCCGGCTTTTATATTTCTATGCTAATGTTCATGTGACATGTCTTGGCGCTGCCCTGCGGGGGACTGCAGGCACACTTCTTTTTTAATATTACATTTTGTACAAAAGCTCCTTCTATTTCTTCACTTCTGCACAGCTGCCTGCGAAAAAAAAAAAAATAAAAATGCTATTTTGATAAGCAGTCCCCAAAAGAAATAACACAGCATTAGGCTGGAAGACTGTGTAAACAGTGGCAAAGTTTTCGGGGGGATTAGCTTGCTTGCTTATGATTAGCCAGGCTTGACAGTCCCTCTCCATTTCCTGACTCACTTCCAGTGTCTTGGGCCTCAAATGTCATCAGAGAACTGGCAGCGCATTCATAGGGGGTTTGTTCAGGAAAAATGAATTTAGCTCAAGCTTTCGGATTTTTCCCCACCTCGTTGTTGACACGGAATCACAAACTGATTTAACAATTGACAAGTAATTCCCAGGTATCTTGTTCCCTTACACGTCCCTTGTGGGAAAGGCTGTTTTTGTCTCCTCTATTTCTGTCTCAGTTGCATAAACGCCGGAGTGTTCTCAGGTGACTGGCCACTGCTCTGTTGTGCTCACAACAGCTGCTGTCTGTGCTAAATGAGAAGCTGTAGCTCAGGACAATCGCTGACCCCCAAAACCCACAGGGCCCTGCTTGATATTCTGTCAGTCTGTTCCCAGCACTCTTTCACCCCCATACAGCATCATGACCACTATATTGTCCTCCACTGTCATGTTCAGTGCCATTTAATAAAAATAAACTCAAAGCCAACATTCATTTAAAAGTCAAAAGCACCGCTGCATATATTGGTGGCCACAGTTTAGTCCCGGATGGCGCCCAAAGCCCTGCAACCTTCCTTGAAGTCAACACTTTCATGACGTCAACAATGTGCAGACCTACAAAGCGAGAGACCTCAAGGGTGCTTGGAGTAAACTGGTGCCTTTGTGAGAAGCACATAGTCACATACATATTCACTCATGCACTCATTTACAGTTCTGTGCAAAAGTCGTAAAAAAAATCCAAGTAAACCTTTAGCCGTTGATTCAACGTTGAAATAACGTAATGACTGCCGTCTAATCAACGTTCTCTTAAGGTTGAAAATGAAAGTTGAAAAGATGTCCAAACACAGACATTGAAAAGACGACTATTAGACGTATTTTGAACGTCCAGGGACATTCCTTGTTTACTGGGATAAGAGTGAACTGATTAATTCATTTATGAATTCATACATGAATTGGTCACAAACAAACAAAAACCTAATATCAGAATAAAATCAAATAACATTATGACAGTAAGTAGTGATAGACTGTTTGTGAATGTTGCTTTAACCCATGCCAAATCCCTCCTTGTGGCCACACAGAATTATTGGCGGTTATCATCCAATACCTCTAATATTACCGATTAATAAATACTTCATAATGTAAACCAAGTGTAAATCAAATCTGTTTTAACAAATCCATACGATCAAGGAGGATATCTGGAAACAAATTTTGCTCTTCACACTGTAAAGTATTAGCTAACATCTCTTTGTAATTTACACCTTAACTTATCAATTTAAGTTGTGTGATTTCAACTGGATATTATGAGTTGTCAGCCTTTCAACTCACATTTTTTAATTACTCCTATGAACAGGAAATTTGAAGGAGTGCAATTAACTTGAAATTGTGTGTTATGGCTATGGGCGGGGCTTTGATACGCTCAGGAATAGCTCCCAGCATGCACTGTGGGCCCACCTTTTTCACTTGTTTGGAGTTTATTTCAGGGATTTGTTTTCATTGTTGTGTGCTGTGAGCGTGGGAGTAATATATGGGATGTTTACTGGTGCTCGGGCCAATTAGGTCCTTCTTTGTAGCGAGATCTCTGCTTTGTCCGAGGCCTCACCCTCAGAGTGAAACACAGAAGCTTTGGTGAGGTTCCGGCTGGTTCTCTTTACAAGACATGCCCAAATGCTGCCTGTTGCTTGTTTTTTATTCTCTAATGCTCTTTTCAGAGCGTTATAATAAAGAGAGTTTAAGGCAGGTATTAAACCGGTCGTCACAGTAATTAAATTAAAAAAAGGATTGATAATACTTTTAACTTAAATATCTACTTTGAATGGAACAATATCATGGCCCTCAACGTATGTAGTGAAGTTGAAACAACAGCTTTTTTTTACAGTGCACTCATAACACATCATTTACTTTTATTTTAAAAAAAAAATCTGTTAACTTTCATTGTATTTATGTTTTGTATTTATTTTAATTTTATATAAAGTACCACACTTATTAAAAACGTATCTTGGATGCCTACGACTGTAAATATTCACTTGCTTACACAGTCACGAACTCATTCACATACAAACTCATTCACACTTAGAAATTGCTCCACAGGGGAGTGCTATTCAGTGCTCTGCATCAAAGGCACTGAGTCCCTGTTGCTTTGAAATGTTCTGTATCGGAAGTTCACTGCTGGAAATTACGCAGAAGCCGCAGTCGTACTGGGCACCATGTGGATTCTGTGGAGTCCATGTGGATTTTTTTTTTTTCACTCAGACAGGACAGGGGACTGATTTAACTCAGTACAACCACTATCTGAAACCAAACTGAACACAGTGAAACAGAACGGGCGCTGGTTGGAAGTGAGTGAATTAATGTGGGATACTTAAACTAAGACAGAGCTTTTGTAGACACACAAAATGCTTCTCGTTCTTTGGAACATTAGGGAGTCGCCTCAAACACTGCCAGTGTGCAGCCTCCACCTAGATGATGCAACGGCAGCCAATCTGCACCGGTACATTCTCTTCACCATCTATTAGCTAAAGGAGTGTTTGTGAAGGTCTGAATTAACGTTAACTGTTTTTGCTTTGCTTTTTTGTCATTTATATAATTTATTAGATGTGTATAAAATCAGTTAAGTTGGTCACTAAGCTTCTGAAACCCCTTAGGGCCCTCCACATACCCCCCAAGTACATGTCTGACAGCCACCGCTTCACTGAATCAAAACAGTTCTTCACTGGCATCACTTTTAAGTGAGTAGATGTGATTCCAGCAGTTTCCAGCTGCATGCAGCTGTTTAACAGAGCATCTCCTCTGGACGAAATTCATTCCTCCAGATTCTTCTGGAACAGGGGGCTTATGTGGATGATTAATGATGACTCTGACTCTGTAGCCGAGATCCTGTACAGTGCAGATCTCTCTGATAATGCCATTGTGCCGCTGTCATATCTGTAGCATGAAAAATGGAAAATGGCTGATGCAGAAGAACGGAACAATACATGGACTCCTTTTATTATTATTTTTTTTCCTTAAATCAATTACTCGGCTCTGGGCGGTGGACACTCAACGGGGCCAAATGTGAGGACACGACACCGGCCGGCCGCCGGCGTGTGGTCAGGCAAATGTAAAAGGGGCAAAGTGATGCAAATCTGCACTCAGAGCTTTCTCTTTCTCCCTCTTGCTCTCTCTCTCTCTCTTTCACCATCTTTCCATTTATCTCCCTCATCATTCTCTTCATCATTCCCATCATTTCTCTCTCTCTCTCTTTTTCTTATTCATTGTTCTCTTTCTCATTACTTTTCCTTCTCTGACTTTCCATTTACCCTCCCCCCATATCTCTGTCTCTAGCTTTATTTCTCTCTCTCTCTCTCTCTCTCTCTCTCTCTCTCTCTCTCTCTCTCTCTCTCTTTCTCTCTCCCCCTGCATGTTGCTACCTCTTATCTCGTTCAGTCTTTCTGTCTACCTTTTTATCTTTCTATTTACTCCTTTAAACCCCCCCACCTCCATCACTCCCTCTCTCCCTCTCTTTATTTAATTACCTGTTAGTACTAAAGTAACATTCCCTTGTTTGTGTGTAATTGCTTTTCGACAGCCTCATCACATCATTAACATAGCTGAAATATAATTACTGAATTTGGACCTCGTTAATAAACCCATTTGTTCCCTTAAATCAATGCAAGCCCAACTTCCCGCTCAGCGCTGCCTAATGTAGCTCTACCGTTTGGAGTATTACCTGTAATGTTACAGTACGGGCTGAAATACATACATAAACGTTATCTTAGGCTTTACACTACATTCTGGAACACTGCTGGGAAAAGCTGATGGCATTCAGCCATGGGGACATTACTGATGTGAGGTCCTGACTGATGATTAGTTTTTCATCAAAGACATCACTCCAACTCATCCCAAAGATGAAGCACCATTACTTCAAGAAAGCAATTTTACTGCTTCACAGCCCAGTGTTATGGGGCTTTATACCCCTCTAGCCAAAACCTGGCATTGAGCTTAGGCTCAGGGGTGGCTGCTGTAGAGCATCAAACTCTATTAATCAATGCTTTTCAGTTGTGAAAGTTAAGTGCCAGCAATAGGTGCACATTAAACACTGGGAAGTATTTTACTTTTTTTTTTTTTTTACCTGAAAGTCATTGTGATGCTCCATTGACCTGTAATAGTGAAAAGAGAGCTTCTGTCATTGCTATTCTGTGCTCTTGAAGTGTATGAACCCAACTAGTAACCCAGAGTCAGAACTACACAAGTTTTTTTTTAATTCTTCTACTGTTAATGTAAAGCACTTTAAACTGCCATTGTGTACAAAAAGTACTTTATAAATAAACCTGCCTCACGTCAGCACTGCAGAAACTGTGCTATGTAAGCACACCCTCCTCCTATTTTGGAGGAGGTTAGGAAACCAACCCCCTTCCTTCATCCTCCCTTCTGATTTCAGGACAGTGCTGTAAAGGTGAATTTCCCTCTGCAAATCTAGGGGGAGCCCAGGAGCCCTAGAGGAGACTAATCTCCTAGTGTTTCAAAGAACTAAATGTTCTACAGCAGCTTTGAGACCTCAGAAACGCTCTTTACACCACAGAGAAGTGCTGGGATCCAGGCTCTTCACTCTTTAGACCTTTCACAACCTCCACTATTACCTTGGCTTTGATCAGTGTCAATAGTTGTTGTTGCATCAACAAACAAGCCACACTCTGTGTGTGTGCCTCCTGCAGCGATATCATTTCTTCCTGCCCAGGCCCTCCTAATCAGTCTAGTGGCTCCCTCGCTTAAGATGACAGGGGAAAAGCAGCCCTCCTCTCTGTGTTCTCTCGCCTCTTAATAGAAATCAATATCAGCAGCCTGACACATTGTTACAGATGAAGAAGGACCAGGGAGCATGAAATTACTGATAAGGGGAGGAGGGAGGGGGCTATATTTATGCAACATCAGAGCCAACAATGCCCACGATGTCCCTCTAGTGGATTAAGCCATTGAGTCGACCAGAGTGCTTTGGCGCGTAATTGGAAATGCTGCGGAATGCAGCTGCCCCCCCTCGCTCTGATTCTATTTCCTTTATTTTTTCCCACTTTTCTTTTCTTTTCCTTTCTTTACTTTACTTTTTTCTCCTTATTTCTGTGGATTCGCTGACTCTGGAATACAGTGGGACGGGTACAAGGAGGCAGCTGTGTAAGCTTTATCTCCTCATGTTTTTAAATGGGCATCCAAGATTCGGAGATTTGCCCCCTTAAATCAAGCTGATGTGGGAGATACTCACAGAGAATGTGAAAGAGTGAAGAGTGTTCACCCCTCCTCCAACCCTCCCTCATTCGCTCGCTCCCATTCCCATTTCCCAAACTTCCGCGTTCTCTGGACGGCAGATGCTCTTGACCTTTTCATGTATGGGCCCGATCTCTCTCCGAACCAAGTAATCTTTTGCGCATACACACACAGGCACACCGACACACACTTCTATCAATATAAGCGCAAGTATTACAGTAGCAAAGCTCCTTGGCCCGTTGGATTATCCTACTTAAGAACTGACCTCCTGGAAAGGAGAGTGCCGAATGAAGGACAAGGAGTGTGTCGCACCGAGCGTGGTGATAACACAACTGTGCCGAGACCTTGAGGACTCCAGCAGATTAAACTGATTGAAATCTCATTTGTTTCTCTTTCCCTGTCCCTCTTTCTCCCTCCCTCTCTTTCCTTTTCTTCCCCTCCAGTGGACTGCGTCCTGCTTATTTCTGGGCCACGCCGGCCATGGCTTGCCAAGGGAGAGAGCGTGTGAGTGTGTGAGGGCTCAGACGTGCTGTGACACCAATACTAAAGCGTGGCTATGCTAGTGCGCACGGGGGAGGAATAAAGGGGGTTTGTTGTTCTAATAGCACACTGTTTCTTCTCCACGCTCACTAGCCCCGCTCGTTTAGAGCCACGCCACAGAAACAAACAGGCCGTTCCTCACACACCCAGCACTAGCAGCACAGCTCCAGGGTTTACACAACACAGCTTCATGCACGGGGCACGCTGCCCTGAAACAAACAAGAGGTAAAAGAGATTGCAGTGTTCTTTAGGTGCTCTAGTGGTGTTTCTGGCTAACAAGGATTCTGATGCTTCTGTGTGTTAAACCCTCATTGCTCGCTAGCAGCTCAACAGAGAGGCACAGCATTAATGCTGCCTTTCATTTACCTCAAAAGGTGAGATGTTTGAAATGAGAATTATGTCACACCATGTTTCAGTTAAACATTCAGAAAACTGTATTCCCTAGGTTTTCATTATTAGCTTTTTCCTGGTTAGTATCATTAGCACTGCCAGCTGATAATAGCACCTTATGTGATATTTTACAGAACCAAACACCATGGAAATACGTCTACATACAGCAGTTGGACTAATACTAAATGTATTGTGTTTGACTTATTTAATGAAACACAAATAGAAGTACTAATAATCTACAATAATGTTTTGCAGACTGTTGATAAGTGGGCGGCCATCTTAGATTCTGACCTCAGGGTCTCCCAAATTTCTGAGAAAAAATCAGACTGAGTACAATCAGACTCAACAACTGCATATTTGTCCATGTCAAATGTTTACGAACAACATATTTAAAAGAAATATCATAATTACACATTAGTAAACCTTCAATTGATGTACTTGATCATAAAATGGTTGAGAAAATGTGTGGTGCTTTCACAGTTGTGTAATGCTATCATTACTTGTTAGCTACATTGAGGCCATACTTCCACCAGAGCTATACTCTCAAAAAAATTGTCAGTGTGGTGATATTTTTTATGTACCCCCCATGGTACATCTTAGCACCTTAAATTAGGGAATATAACTGTACCATATTTTATTTTAAGTGTAGGTTTTAGGCTGAATTGTTTTCATACATCCCGTTTTAACTCAGACATTTCTTTTTGCTGTTATGAAATCATACTGATATTCCTTATTTTGTGCTCTTGGAGAAGTATACAGCTGTAGGTTAAGACCCCTGCTGTATCTTTGAAGGGATTTTATAGTGTCTTTACCTGCAGATAACAACAGTGTACCAGTAAATGGGACCCTCCCATAGTGTAGTGGTCTGCAGTAACATCTATATCACCCATAACACCTATATGTCTAGGTCCAATATGGCTTTTACAGTGTATGTTTACATAAAGTTCCTCTTACCGTCCACACAGGCGGGCCTAGCTCTCGTCGTGCCAGCGATTTGGCCTTTCTTACAGGCACAGCGGGCAGTCTGTCGGGCGATGGTCCTTCGTGGCTGACTGCTGTCTCTGTCCAATGTGACGATTTCACAGGTCCCTGCTGCCAACTGACCTACAACAGGCAAAACCAGATGCAAACAAATATGTTATACAATGATCCCACAACAAGTTACAAAGTAATCCCAAAACACTCGCAGCTAGTCTGTAGTTTTCAAAGTGTGAGTCTGAGGTGAGTCTCTAGTCTCTGATGTGTGAGTCTCTGAGATGAGGTGTCTGAGCTAAGTCGAGTTCTGAGCCAAATGAATGGAAAAAAAAAAAAAATAATAAAAATAAAATATATATATATATGTATATATATATATATATATATATATATATATATATATATATATATATATATATATATACGAGTTATATATGGATATAAAAATGTTAAATATATGAGTTGAGTTAGAAGTCAGTCAACACATGACTCAAGTTAAACTCAAGTCTCCGTCACTGGTGTCTATGTGGCCCCACCTATTAAATATACATCCCTTGGTCCATGGACTCGATCATTAATTCATACTGTATCCGTGTTTGAAAGGAGCTATGATACATTAATGGGGGATTTTTGACTTTTACTCTGTCGCTTATACTTTTATTAGCCGGCTTATTTGAACTGTATAACAAAAGATTTCCCAGCGTCACAGTGCATAAGACATAAGTACATCTTAGAACATAATGGCAGAGAGGAACTAAAGCAGGCGATCCCCTCCAGACATTTGCCTAGAGGTATTTACTTTATGTCTGGAAGAGCTCCTCTGTCCTCTCTGCACTGACAGTGCCGTGTATGCAGTTCATATACGGAGTGCAGTGCATTCATACTAAAGCACTTTAAAATGAAAGCAGTGCTATAGGATTTCGGTTAGAGCGAGCTGACACTATTGCCCTGGTGCTCCACACCGATTAACCTGTGTATGTGTGTGGAGGTGATAGAGGCTCCAGGGCTGGTCCTCAGGGGCCTTTTTTCCCCACTGCCAGACGTCTTCATTTTGATTGGCACTGAGGTCAGAGGTCTGATCTAATCTGGCCCCGAGCCCACAGCCTGGCTACCGAGGCTATGAGAGTTAATTACAGCAACGCAGAGGTCTCACTCGGGCTAATGGAGATCCATCAGAGGCACTGCCTCACCGAGGTGTCACAGGAGTGTGTGTGGGACGACACAGGTTATTCAACCTTTTGCAAAACAAGACACAAAGGCCTTCCTTGCGTGTCTGTTCCTATATGTGTTGAACAGAGTTTTCCTGTCACTGACCCCGTTCTATTAAGCAGAGGCCTAATTCCCAATGTTTATTAATGTATCCACCGCACAGCTTTAAGTATCTCCTTCTAAAATCCCTCTTTACTAAAACTACACTGTGGTTTTGAGTTTGAGAATTCAAAAATGAAGGACTGTGGGGTCAGGCTCAGCTTCGGTTAGAGTGTGCAGAGAACCGCAGCCCATAATCTCCATAATCTGAATGTAAAGTATATGTAATCTGAATGTAAATCAATGCAAAGTACAGGGACAAAAGACTTTATCCAGTGTTCCCTCTCAATTTATAGCTGCAATCATGTTTAAAGCTTATTTTTACTGAGAGAAGTGCATACAAAATCAAGGCCATCAGTGAAAAAAAATGCAAAAACTTTAGACAATGCATTAACAAAAGTATTTGGGCAGCAGAAAAGATGGACACCAAGTCAGGACCCTGACTCCAGTGTTTTGAAATATTGTCATGCTTCATGAGACAACCTCTTCTGAGTTGAAGTTCACAGATACACAGGCATTCTCCTGTAGAGCAGAGGTAATCAGCTGGCTACTCCAAAAGCACTACATCGCCAGTTTTTAAGAACTTGACACCAGAACCTGATACAAGGGTCCATAAGCAGCATAAACTCCATGATGCTACATTTCTCACATATTTATTTTGAATAACTCTAATAAAAGTAGTGGGTTCGATTCCCGCTCCGGGTGACTGTCTGTGAGGAGTTGGTGTGTTCTCTCTGTGTCCGCGTGGGTTTCCTCTGGGTGCTCCGGTTTCCTCTGGATGCTCCGGTTTCCTCCAACAGTCCAAAAACACACGCTGGTAGGTGGATTGGTGACTCAAAAGTGTCCGTAGGTGTGAGTGTGTGAGTGAATGTGTGTGTGTGTGTCTGTGTTGCCCTGTGAAGGACTGGTGCCCCCTCCAGGGTGTATTCCTGCCTTGCGCCCAATGATTCCAGGTAGGCTCTGGACCCCCCCGCGACCCTGAACTGGATAAGGGTTACAGATAATGAATGAATGAATGAATGAATAATAAAAATATAAAATAAACTCCTGTCACTAAGACTGTGAACAAAAAAGAATATGTCAGAGTAAGAAAACAAAACTACATTATTACAAATTTATTATAAACAGTGGTCATTTATTATTTAAAATCTCACCTCATGTGATCCCATGTGGCTACTCATTTGATCTCTTGTTGCCACACCCCCCCTTCTGTGTCATGACTGTGGTTCACAGGTGTCTCTGCTTTCAATGCATGTGTACTAACCCTGTTCATTTGGCTTTGTCTGTGTGTTGATCCTGTGCTATTCCTGGCTTAAGCCCTATTTGGACGTGATTAGTTTTACATGGGGAGCTGGGGTTAATGTAATTTTTCCACAAGTTAGCATCCACAAATCGGGGAAAATAACAGAGATGGGAGGGGCTAATCTATTTATGCACTGCTGTCACACAGTGTAGATCATACACAGCTAAGCTACTGGAGTTTAAAGACAGTCACAACTGTGTTGAGGCCCTCCCACCAAAAACATACAGCCCTCAACGACTTTATCTTCTAGTCCTTTATAACAAACAGTGGGCGAGAAGGTGGCACACAACTTTACTAATTCTTCATGCAGTTATTATAACTGATATTATAAACCGTTTAATAGTAACGACACATGTTCATAACACGCATGGAAGCCACTGTAGACATACCTACAGGTCTGTCATTTGAGCGTCGTTCAGCCGCTAAGCTTTTATTAAACCGTAAACCCAATCACTAAACGCCTCCTTCAGCTTCTCCATTCTCGAGGAAACCAGCAAAAAACATATTTTCTCCGGAATATGACGCAATATTCCCCCACATTTCATTTCAGACATTTTGCTTGTTTTACAGTAGGTAAAGGGCTCAGGAATCTTTAATGAAACGGGAGGGCGCACTCTGTAAAAATGACTGAAATGGTCTATTCGGAACAGGATTAAAATTACTGAGAAACTCAGGTAATAATTACTTTACCCACACGTCCACAGGTAAAACTAATCCTGTCTGAATAGGGATGTAGTTTTTGTTAGTTTCAATGTTCTCTTTTGTTTCTGTTTAGTTCCTAGTTTGAATTCCTTGGCTTTAGTTTCTCTGTATTCCTTTCTGCTTTGTCCTAGTGAGAGTTTGTATCTGTTTCAGGTTCAAATCTGTTGTCTGTTTAGTATCAGTTTAGCCTTGTTCTGTCATTGTGCTATTAAACTCCAACTTGCACCTGTATCATCCACCTCATCCCTTCATCACTGCACCACAGTTGATTTCTGAATACATCTGCTGTAGAGATGTCAGGGCTACAGTTTCCTTCTCTGTGGGTTTTTGTTACATACACCTTGTTTATATTTTATATTTATATTTGTGAATGCAGGAGTGTACTCGCTAGAGAGGGTAGCTCTGAGGCAGCCATACATGAGTCTAAAGCCACCATGATCAAAGCCAAGCATCAGCTAAGGGGTAGAACATTTTCCATAGGACATTATTTGGTTTGGGTGTTTATGATCCAAAAACGATATTTTAATATGAGTAGCATGAGCTCACATTTATGTAAATACAACAAATCTTCGTAGCAGTGTTCCAGTGTCTACATTAAAGTGTTCCTGGAGGGGTAGAGGCTGTTCCTGCACTGGCGAGGGATGTATCTGTAGTGTATTTAAAATGCTGAATGCTATGGTAACAGAGTACCAGGTTGAATGGAGCTCTTAAATAGAGCTGCAATCTTAATGCAGGCAGAAACAGAAGACTTAAAATGGGGGTGCTTCAGCTCCAAGACAAAGCACAAGTGGGTCTCCTCAGAGTTTTGGAAAGAACTGGGAGTCAGAGTAAACAAACTACAGTCCATAAAATGTCTTCACCTCACTTCTTCATACATTGGCTCTTCTTTTAAACCTTTATCTCTCTCTCTCTCAAAATGTCTCTTTACATCTGTCTCTCTCTCTGCATCATGTCTCTCTCTCTCTCTCTCTCTCTCTCCCCCCACCTCTTTTCTGTCTCTGCCAGAATTTATCAGTCATATCACTACTGTTGCTGTTATTTTTTAAATGGATGTAAATCAACGCTGATGGTTGGCTGTTGATGTTTGTGCTGTTGTCTTCCTCAGCTTCCCCTTGATAAAGGCTTTTTAATCCCACATGTCACTCTCAGTGGGACTCAGCCAAATATCCACGGCTGTCTCCCTCCTTTCTTTCTCTCTCTCTCTCCTTTCCTTTTCATCGTCTTTCTTTTTATTTAACTTCCTCCTCCTCCCTGTTCTTCTGGATGATGCCTGATAATGACTTGTCATGTGTGCAGTGCAGCGGGGAATCTCTCTTGCTCTCTCTCTCTCTCTCTCTCTCTCTCTCTCTCTCTCTCTCTCTCTCTTTCAGTACTTCCCTGTGCAGAAACACTAGTCTGTGTTTTGCCTGTCAGATTTCACTTTGAAAATTTCCTACATGAGCAGAGGAAAATGTTTCCATCCACACCACTTGCAAAATATTTTGTCTGATTTTAGCACAGAGAGAGAGAGAGAGAGAGAGAGAGAGAGAGAGAGACCAAAATGTCTTTTTTAAATTAAAACTTGTCTATGTATATATGTATATATATTTTGGTCCTCACAGTGTTAATGAAACCTAATATACAATTAAGTATGTACACACACATACACAAAGTGCAAATCAACTTGCTTATCCATGCTGTATACTCCAGTCTATAGGGACTCTTTCTCTCAATAGTCACTACTGGACACTACAGCCATGGATGCTGAGGGAGGAGAAACCACTGTACACTCACTCCCCCACCCCACATTTCCTGACAACCCTGCTTCTCCAACTTTTCAGCTATTATTTACAAGACATGTTCCGTCTATTGACGGTAGTTCAGGCATCATTTATTAAGATACCCCTTAAGTAACATTAATTTAAATATTAATTTAGAGAAAATTTGATTTATTATATCATCAATGACATCAATGAACAGTGATTTAGTGATTGATGTTTATTGTCAAGTCATTTACATGTTGCCCCTCGGCCAGATCATTAATCATCATGGTCTACAATTTCTCTGTTTCGCTGATGATACTCAATCTGTGCGAGCGCCAAAGTCATTTCCACACTAGCACCCTGGCCCTGGGGTCCTGTATCCACACCTTAGGCACTGGAGGAATACACACTTCCTCAAACTCAACCCTGATAACTATAATTCTACTCATTGGGCCAAAGTGCCATAATCTCTAAATTTCCAGAGATCACACTTAACTTCTGTGATGTCACCGTTATTTCTTCAGCAACTGTTCGTAATCTTTGTGGGCTCTTTGACACTCTCCTTTCATTTAATGCTAACCATAGACTTAAAGAGTTTGGAAAGACTCTTAGACACCCTCTCACATCTGAAGACAATCTCATAGAATCTTTTGTCATAAAGTACGCTTTTGAAAAGACAGAGAACCTTGCAGGGTCACTAAAATGCAAGACTGCAGCTAGATTCCTCAGTGGGGCTTGGAAGTCTGCACCAACTAATGGGCAGGGCCACTTTACCCACCTCACAAACACTACATAATTAATTAAAAATATAACCAGTTTTGCTATATATTGTATGGTAATTTGCAATGTTTATTTGGTATTTATAATGTCCACATCACTATTAGTATGAGCAAAGACTAAATATTTGTGGTAATATTAAACACAGGGTCCTGGAGGTTATGGGTTCGAGTCCCGCTCCGAGTGACTGTCTGTGAGGAGTTGGTGTGTTCTCCCTGTGTCCGTGTGGGTTTCCTACAGGTGATCTGGGTTCCTCCCACAGTCCAAAAACTCACGTTGGTAGGTGGATTGGTGGAGCGAATGTGTGAGTGTGTATTGCCCTGTGAAGGACTGGCACCCCCATCCAGGGTGTATTCCCGCCTTGCGCCCAATGATTCCAGGTAGGCTCTGGACCCACCGTGACCCTGAACTGGATAAGGGTTACAGATAATGAATGTGTTAAAATTAGAAAAATCTGAGCTCTTTTAACCATCTCACACCAAGTGATCAACATGATGGGAGTGTGCTGCAAGTCCACCAAGACTCACTCTGGAAATTTGTTTGCGACAGTAAAAACACTTGAAAAGTTGCTTGGTGTAAGGTCGACATAAGCCTTAGGGCTATGGTCAAAAATGCTTTATTCCTCCTGTGTAACTTTGCTAGCCTTCACCCCATGCAACACATGCAAAGTAGGCCAGAATTTATTCAGACCCCCCCCCCCCCACACACACACACACACACACACACCAGAGGAGATGTATGTGTGAACGCAAATACCCGGAATACTTGTTCCGCACTTTACCCAGACTTAACCTACTAGCACCCTACTACAAAGTCTAGGTGAAGTTGGAGTAAGTGCATGTGTGAATAATGTTCCAGAGAATCACACTATCTCTGTACTTCACAGGTGCTTCCCCATGCCTAAAGTATGCATAATGTTTTAATCTACGAGAATGCTCCTGACACAGATAATCTCCCACATATATAAGGACCACTCCACAAAATTAAAACCTGAATCTGATTCTGCTGAGTTTCTCTGGAGTTGTCGCTGTCCAATTAAAAACATGTATCTCCATTTTTGTCAATTTTTAGTTTACTACATCATTTGAACACAGCTTCTGTCCTTCAAATAGTGTAAAAAATCACAATCAATGAACCAATAGAAATGCTCCAAAATGACTAGGAATAAAATATTACATTCACTTCCATTGAAAGTTAAGGAGGTTTCTTTCTCTTTTAAAGTAACTATTTTGGGAGATAGGGGTTTTTAAGTGGACAGTGATATGTGAAAATCTGATCTGTCATTACCACCATCAGTTTTACTGACTTTGTCCTTTTTCTGTCACCATTTTGATTTATAAGATGAACTGTTGAAGTTCGATTGACTCAAGAGTGTTTTAGATGAAGTATTATTTAATGGCACTGAAACAGTTAAATCATTGACATCTAAGCCTTAAAAGATACAGCCATGAGTCAGGGTTATGAGAAATTTAGCATAGGGTAATTTTTAGACCAAATAATTTCCTGAATATATGGGATGACTTTTCCCACTTTTCTTTTTTTTTTTTTAAGAGACAGTGTACCCCTTAAACACATGCAATGGGGGCTTCTGCAGAAAACATTTAAATACCTCTGTCCTAAAGAAATTAAGTATTTTCACTTACAGCTGAAAGGGGAATCTCTGGTAATTTGAAAGTCACTGATATCTACTCTATGACTTCCTCTACTGTCAATATTTAGTGTATGGAGACAGCAATGCTTCCTGATATTAGGCATCTATTAAGACTAGGTGTGTCTGAATTAGCTGAACACTACTAAGAAGGAGTGTCAGTGTGTGATTCATCTTTTTATCCCACTCACTCCAATTAAACAAGACTAATTACGCTCTTTTTGTAATGAAACACATTAGTCTGGAGCTCAGATGAGCTCTACATTAGGACGTCTTCTCAGATGGAGTTGCTGCTTGCTCCTCTATTTTCAGAGTGCATCACTGTAATGAGATGGAGTTTTAGATCATGAACACACGTCTTGACATTTTGCTGTATTTCTCAGTGACATGAGTTCAAATCCTTTGCTTCTTTGAAGACTCCTGAATGCAGATATTCTCACAAGAAATCTAGGGCTCTTTGACATGCCTGAGATTTCCTGAACTGGTCTTTGTATGGCACCTTCCTACACAGCAACAGCTCCAGCTTTCTTCTATACGCAATACCTTTTTCACCTGCTAACCAGCCCCCTGGGTTCAGCTTTCTATTGAGTCCAGCTCTAAATTTATATATATATATAAGCTCAGAATTCATTCCAGTGTATGAAGTGCAAAATAGACTGTTGATATTAAATACTACCTTCTATAAAGGGTGGCATGGTCTTGGTCCTGGGTTCAATATATGCCTCTATGCCTCACGTCACTGTCTGTGAAGATTTGGTGAGTTCTCTATGTGTCTGTGTGGATATCCTCCCATAAATCCAAAAAAAAAAAAAAAAATAAATAAAATAAAACACATACATTGGTAGGGGGATTATCTGAGCGAAACTCTCAACATTGTCCAGGTGTGAGTGACTGGATGAGGGTGTGAAATTATCCACAGGTGTGCACATGCTCAGATGGTTACTGCTCATGCTCAAGTATATCCTGTGTGCTTGGGAACCATTTTGTGATCAGATATTCAGCACAGTTAATGTTTTTCTCCATTTCAGCCCAAGGCTGATATGGCGTGCTCTTCTCAACCAATGAAAATGCAGAAAAGGGTAGCAGCAACAATTTAATTAATCAAAATATTGCACCTTCTACACAGAGGTCTATGAAAACTGCCAGGGGCTCTCATCCGGTGTTCTTATAAAGGTTAGGTGAACCCTTGCTCTATAACAACATATCCTAAGTTAGTCCTAATGGTATTCAAGTAAGCATCATCTCTCAGGATAACAGCAAGTACCATGTCAATGTAGATTCTTTCAAAGTGTTCACAAACTCTTTCAATCTCACCTGGCCATGGACTTGGGCAGTGAAGTCATCTCTGCTGAATTAGGCTTGGGATCATTTTTTTTCCACTGTGTTCAGCCCAGCAAGGCATTTTTTGGCATGGGACATACACGCAAAGAACAAAGCCACACAGACCACCTTTTCCGTGCCCTTGTCTCAATGTTTTCTCTTATGGTTTGGCTTTTCATGAACACAGATTGCCTTTTGATGTTTTTCCATCAAGTCCAGCTGTCAACTGAATGATGGGGCTGATTTAAATGTATGTGCGCTGTCCATGCGGACCTGTATCTACTGTTAAGATGAATGACCGTGGCCACGCTCACATCAGAACAACTTAATAAACGCTATGATTATTGATATGCTACATTTTTCTCATCCCTCTTTCTCCCTGCTCTCCAGGCATATTAGAATTGCTTTCTCCATCCATTAGGGGCAGTTGACGAATGTTCAGCTCCAGAATGAGTGGTTTTAAAAATACATGATTGATTTTGTGTTTTCGCGAGCCCTTCAGAACCCCGCAGCGAGCCAAATCATGAGTGTCGCTGCTAATGCTCACATCGGAAACCTTTATGGTAATGCCACGAAATGGGTGCATTTGTTTGAGTTATTTATAATTTAAGCTTATATTTCTTGCATATAGATTTTTTTTTCTTTTTACGACTGTTAACAATCACACTGTGCCCTCCCACTGTCCACTCTATTAGACACCAATCTTGTTGGTCCACCTTGTACATATAAAGTCAGAGACAGCAGCTCATTCGTTGGTGCAGTTTGTGTTGATCATGTGGTCCTTCATCAGTGGGCATTGGACGCTGCCCACAGGACCCTATTGGCTAGAATGTTTTGATTAATAGACTATTCTCATTCCGGTTGTGACACTGCGGGGTTTAAAAACTCCAGCAGACCTGCTGTGTCTGATCCACTTGTACAAGCACAACACACACTAACACACCACAACCGCCACGTCAATGTCACATAAGAATGATCCACCACCCGAGCCATACCTGCTCTGGGGTGGTCCTGACCCTTGAAGAACAGGGAGAGAGAGCAAACAAACATGCAGAACAAATGTTAGGCTACACAGTGCATCTACAAGGTCAGTGGAGCTGATAAAACGGACAATGAGGGTTAGGGTCAAGTGTTTTTAATGCTATGGCTGATCCAGTATGTTCATTGGTGTTTGATCAGTGCAGTGGTGGTTGAGGTTTTGAAAAGGCAGATGGAGACAGCGATCATTGGATTCGATTTGATGTCTTTAAAGTTCATAATAGCCACTGTCCAGCTGTTTGATCATGTGTTGTTTTATTATATACAGATATCACCTTGTGGAGGAATAAAAACTCATCACAGAGGGGAAGAAAAAAACCTGGATGTGACACATTTCCTAAAAGCCCACGCTGGTTGAGGATGTGTGCAAACATCTCTTTAATTTTTGCCATAGCTGGCGGAATCTCTTGGAGGTCTGGGCATGTGAGAGTTCACACAAGCAGCGTGTGTCAGAAAGAGGGGTGTTTTTTTTTTTTTTTTATTCTGCCGCCTGCGCTCCCCTCGTTATGATAAGCAAATAAATAAATAAGTAAATAAACATATAAACATCAAGACAAAAACAAAGTGTGTAAGTCACAGCCCCCAGCTAGGAAATAACAATGTGTTTTCGAGGAGATAAGCCCACTCCAGTGATTCTCATTTAGTATCTGTGTTACAGTGTATATTAAAACTGTCACGGCTTCTGCGGGCTGCCGAACTCCTCTCAGAAGTGTTACACTGAGGTCAGCTAGCCGTCACCTCCTCGGCCCAGCTGCCACATCATATCTAAACACGATTGTAAATAAAAGGGTACAGTACTGGCCAAGTCCAGTGTTCACTGTAGTAGTAAGGCAGGCAGATTTACTGTAAACCACACACCAACACACACAGGCATATCTCTAGTTAAATCTTTCATGCTACAGGATAAGCTCACAGGATTGGAACCCAATGTGCGCTAATGGATGTGTATCATTTATTAATTGATTACGCACTGAGCACTGTAATGCAGAAAAATAATAATGAGAAAATATTAACTCATTCATTCATTCATGGTCTGTAACCTCTTTTCCAGCACAAGGTCGTGGTGGGTCCAGAGCCTACACAAAATCACTGGGCACTAGGCAGGAACACACATTGGAATGGGCACCAGTCCATCACAGGGCAACACACACACACACACACAAACACATATGGGCTTTCTGCATGGATTGTGGGAGGAAACCCACGTACACACGGGGAGAACACACCAAATTTCTCTAACACAGTCCCCTGAGGCAGGGCTCGAACCCACAACCCCAAGATACAGCGGACATTAATAATTCTGCACACTTCACTGGCCAGTGCTCATAACAAATGTATGGTTATTCAACGAGCAGCAAACTAACAAAAGAAACAGTGGAACACACATAAATTACATACTGAAACACCAAAACAAGCAAATGCATGCTAAGCAGGTTTGGGTTTAGCCACCACTTGGATTAGATAAGCCCTATGTGCTTGGCTGGCTGCTGGATATGGTGTTGGTGGGGCCAACAGGGGGCACAGTCTCTGGTCTGTGTGGATCCTAAGTCCGAATGCAGGGATAGCGACAAAGAACTGACTAAATGGTGTCATCTGTCAGATAATGATGACTCTCTGATGTCATAAATTATATGCTCTATATTTCAATCTGGTCTCCTCTGAGCCTAATAGCTGATGTGTGGTCAATGTACTGGTGCAGATTGGCTGCCATCACACCTTCCTGGGTGGCTGTGGTGATGCCTTTATGTTACAAAGAATGGAAAGCACTTTGGGGGTCTAGAACATGCAGCCACTGGTATACTCAGCAGATGCTGATAATGAAATTTGGAAATTGGTGGTACCTTTCACTGTCACATTGGTAGGACCCCCAGTTAACTTTAATCTGGGAATATAATTGTATTATATTCTATTTAATCATAGACATTTAAGTTGTATTTTATTTAATTTATCTAAAAGTGTTAGTTCTGAAAACGACAATGTGGGGTACCTTTAATGTTGCGTCTTTACATTCACGCTGTCTTGAAGCAAACAAAAAGTACCTGTATGGTTTGTATGACAGTGTACACAGTACAAAACATATACCGTACCGTGGAGAAGTCTTAGTCACCTAAGGTAATTATATATATTTAAATTAATGCCATTTATATAAATATATAACAAATAAGAAATATAAGATTTTTCTATAAAGGTGTGTTTTGTTCAGATTCTCCTCGATTTGCATTAATTTGTTAAATCATCAGCACACATTATTTAAAATCATTATTTATTAACCGCTTAAACTAGGCATTGACTGATAACCTCAAGTAATACAGACTGCCACGAGGAGAGATTTGGAAAAGGTTAAAACACAGAATATCACACTCACTGGAATAATGTTATTTGGTTTTATTCTAATGTTGGCCATTATTTGTTGTTTATTTGTTTGTTTTTTAGCAAATGAACACTTACTGTTCAGATAAATGGGTTTTTAAATCTCATAATCTCTGGTGCCAAAAACCTTTGCACATTACTGTATATTGTTTGGGTTAAGAGTCGAGAAACATCATTTCCAAAAAGAAACCTGCTTTTCTTCATGAGCTGCCAGATAATAATTGAAAATATTTCACATGACCTGACATCATGCTTTTGCTTTTTGCTGTTATGAGCAATAACCGCCTTCTAAGGGTTAGAAGAAAAAAATCTAAATGGATGTGAGCTGGAGGAGAGAATTCCAGGAAGATTGCTTCCTAAAGTGGAAATATTTTTCCTCCCTGTTACTCACATTATCTACAACTCCGGTACTTCAACCCAGGCCTGCAATTCCTCATGTATCATTCCCTGTGAAACACAGAAACCTTACAGGAATAGAGAAACACTGACCTTTCTTTTCATGCGCACACCTCCGCACCTTCCTGCTCACGGAATCGTGCAGCTGTTCCACAAGCAGAGCCAAACGCAAGCTGTGTATTTGAGTGGTCAGTTGGATGCGCGAGCTAAATAAGTAGGACCTGGATGGCCTTTGCGTCCCTCTGGCCTGGCAGGGTAGTTTTAAATGATGGCTTTAACAAGCTTAATCAACGGGAGAGAGAGAGACCACAGGTCGTTTAATGCAGGGCTACGGCGGCAGATTCCAATTTCACTGGCAGCAAACATCTGGGCCCAGCTGTGCGTAAACTTAGCCCAGTTACGAGATATTCCAACATGTCTCTGAAATGAAATTTGATCAACATGTTTATTTATTTATTTCTATACGTTTTAATCTAGAGAATCAACAGAGATTTCCTTCTTTTCTACTTTTTTCCCAGTTTTTCCTCTTCAAAGTAGGCATCACTTTAAATATTTCAAAATTGCTGTGAGGATTTCAGGACATCCAGCCATCTGTAGTGAGGTCAGCTAACAGATAGCCAATGATTAGACTTCAGTCTAAGATTAGAACCCATCCTATATGGTGCTTGGCTTCAAATATGGTCGTCTCAGCCTCCTTTGCAGCTCTGTCAGAGGACCCCATTCCTAAAGTAGTTGACCTTGCTCATTAAAAGAGAGTAAACTGCTGGATATGTTTACTTATACCTCTCTGTTAACAGGTGTAATGAAACTGTAATGAAGTTAACTGCATCTAAAGGAAGACAAAAACACAAGGCTCATTTAGAAAAGAGCAACAGTTTCCAGTAAGTGCTAATTAAACTAATAATGCCACCAGTATGTGGAACTGGAGCTTTCTGTCTGAGGCCATGTTGTCTACCACTGTGTAAAAGAAGCTCTATACTTGCTGTATTGTACATTCCAGTGCAACTATTTCTGAGTGCTCTGGGTGTTCCTGTATCCGATGAATTGATTACACGAAATGAATGAATGAATAAACATACAGGGATATTCAGCACTCAGATCACTAAGCACTTACTGATTTCATCACATTTCTGTTCAACTGCTTTTTCGTTTTTGTTGGCACAAAATTTTCAGGTGTAAAGCAAGATATTAAAAATAGAATCACTATATCAGGACCGTCTTCTGTGTATATCAAATAAACACGAGGACAGCATTGAGAAATCATATTGCTGATGGAGATGAGTAAATTAAACAGCAGGGAGCAGTTCTGTTTTCTGTTGTGCCATGTCTTCCCTCCATGCAGTCATCAGAGGAAATGGATGATCATCAGAGGAGAGGTTTAGCAGTGCTGAAAAAGCCTCTATGAATCTCTAAACACATAGAGCTGGTTTCCCAGACAGTGATTAAGCTTAGTCCTGGACTATATGCAAGTTGCAATGGAAAATCACTATTCAAAATGCCGTGTAGTCCAGGACTAGGCTTAAACCCTATCTGGGATACCATCCCTTAGTTGTATATTTGGTATAATACTTGACAATGTGGGACCGAATGGACAACATGGAGAAGAACAGTTTCCATGACTCCAAATAAAACTAAGAAATAAAAATTAAAACTTTCCCACAGTGTCTCTGGGTTATCACTCAGTCTCCTATTGCCTTTGTTTGTTTTGATCTACCTGGCTGCACCCTCATCTGTTTGAGTTTCCAGAACAGGGGGTCAGGGTGTGGGCATTTGTTACCATTGGTCATCAGAAGAATCCAAACTTAATCCCAATCCATTTAGAAAAGCTACAAAATTTGATGCAAAAACATGGTCCTTAACCCTCAGGAGTCGCTGATCACAGCAGTGATGAGATGAGTGAAAACAAAGTCACGTTGAGCACCTCTCCCAATTTCTGTCAGAGGAACAAGCTTTGCTCTCCATGTTCTTTTTAGTTTAATGAGGATAGACAAAGTAAAAACAGAGATATTATAATTTATATGTGATTTTAAAAAGACACTGCATTTATTTTAATATCTTTGTCATTTTTCATCTGATAAAGAAACAGAAAAGAAAAACTGGAAGCTACTGACTTTTTACTGCAAGATGAAGAGAGGGAGAGAGAGAGAGAGAGAGAGAGAGAGAGAGAGAGAGAGAGAGACAGACAGAGAGAGAGAGTGAAAGAGAAAGAGAGAGAGAGAGACAGACAGACAGAGAAAGAGAGAGAGAGAGAGAGAGAGAGAGAGAGACAGAGAGAGAGAGTGAAAGAGAAAGAGAGAGAGAGAAAGAGAGAGAGAGAGAGACAGAGAAAGAGAGAGAGAGAGAGAGAGAGAGAGAGACAGAGAGAGAGAGAGAGAGAGAGAGAGAGAGAGAGAGACAGAGAGAGAGAGAGAGAGAGAGAGAGAGAGAGAGAGAGAGAGAGAGAAGAAAGAAAGAGATGACTGAAAATAAAACATGAAATGTGTTCAGCTTTGTTCAATGTGGCTTGTAAATGTAAAATCAGAAGTGCACAGAAAAATGGCCAAAATAAGCCAAGATTCCTAAGGGCTACCAAGGACTAGGCCTTGACTGTTGTAACCCAGCCCTGAAGAACAGAGCCTGCAGCAGCAGTCGAGATGAACCCAGCACATGAGTCTGCATACGTGCTGCTGAGGGAAGGGGAAAAAAAGAAGCAGATCTCATGTCAGTTTGGGGTCAGAGAAATCTCTGCTTACAGTGGAGTGAGCGTTTTTCCCGCCAGTGAATCAGCAAGATTGAAAGCACAGTTTATCACACGATAAAGTTTCAGCCATGTTTACCGCACAGCAGATGCGTCGGCGCTCCGTCGCAGTCGCTGGAATGTGGAGAAGCTTCTGGAGGTATTTCTCATTAAAGCGGCGCTCTGCAGAAAAAGTGAAGACGCTGTCTTTTCTGACGTTGTTTTTGGGGCCAAGCTGGAGCTGCTTGAGTGCTCTAGTGGCTTGCTGGAGGGCTTCCAGAAAGCTGATTTGATATTTTCTCGCATTTATCTGCCTCTGTCTGAGTGTATGTTATTCTGTATTCCTCTGTATGCTCAGGTCTATACACCAATCAGCCATATTATTATGAATACCTCCTTGTTTCTACACTCACTGTTCAGTCTCTCTGCTCCGCTGATCATACAGGAGGACTCTGTTGTCTCACAGCTACAGACAGTAGTCCGTCTGGTGTTCTGCATACCTTCTTTGCCCGTCACCCTGCCCTTTAATGTTTAGGACCCCTCAGGACCATCACAGGGAAGGTATTACTTGGAAGGTGGATCATTCTTAATGCTGCAGTGACACTTTGTTAGTGTTCTGCTGGTACCAGTGGATCAGACACAGCAGTGATACTGGAGTTTTTAAACTCCTCATATGTCACTGCTGTATTGTCCACCAAACCATCACAGAGGGCAGGAAAAGATTAGGTACATCTACACAAGGTAGGTGTATCTAAAAAGTGTTTATACACTCCAGCAGCACTGCTGTGTCTGATCCACTCGTACCAGCACAACACACACTAACACACCACCACCATATGTCAATATTGCTGAGAATGATCAACAACCACCTCAGCTAATTGATTCTGTAGCCTCGAGTCATCCGCTCTATGCTGTGTATATACTTGTGTTCATGTGCATGCTTTTTCTGTGCGAGTGCACTTCTTGCTTAATGCAGTGGCTTTAATTAAATCACATTTGGTTTAATGGAACTCTACCTTGCTCCCTTAGAAAACAGATGGCCTCTTTTCCCTATATGACCTTGTTTTCTTGCTCAATTCATTTACATAGACAAATCACACTCTCCGTCAGAAGAGGATCTACATTTTAGAGTTCAGCCTTTAATAACAAACGCTATTTATACCAGGCTGTTGACACAAAAAAAAAAAGAGCCAGAAATAATTGTCCTTCAGAACAGGAGAGAATAAGAGAGATGGAAGAGAGAAGAAACAAACATCCTCCCCTTCTTGCCTCTCTTTTAACCCCCACACACACAGAAACCCAGCCCACTCCGTGCAATGTTACCTGACTGTAATTAAGTGTGCTTTTGCTCCCAGAGGAACAGCATGCAGGCCTACGGTGCTGGTCTTTAAACGGTCTTCGTTTTTACAGGTTAAAACACCTCATCGTGAGCGAGCACGGCCCATTTTTCACCCCATGGGGGGAGACCCAATGCCCCAAACGTGAGGCGATTTGTCTGAGAGTGTAAGAGGCGAAGGGTTGAGGTGCAATAATGCATCGATGCATTGGGTTGGTGGTGGTTTAACTGCAAAGAATTTGCAGTGTTAGAAACCAAGCGGATCATGTTTACATGTAATGTCTTACCAACTGGTTTCAGCAGAAAACACAGGATAGGGGAGGAAACCCACGCGGACACTGGGAGAACACACCAAACTCCTCACAGACAGTCACCTGGAGCGGGAATCAAACCCACAACCTCCAGGTTCCTGGAGCTGTGTGACTGTGACACTACCTGCTACACCACCGTGCCGCCCAGAAACAGATAAATGGAAAATAAATAATAATAATTAAATAAATAAAAGAAAAACTCCAGTCCAGTTCTGGATGTTCATTGTTTAAGATGTTAATCATTTTTAAGGTTTATATTAATATTAATAATGATAATAATAATAATAATAATAATAATAATAATAATAATAAAATCAGTATTGGCCTCTTATATAAATATATTATCGGCCTTTTATATTATAAAAGTTTTAACGTTTAATGGTTAAAATCGTCCCATGAAACAGGATGAACTTTCAAGAGACTGCTACATCATCAGAACACAGATACAAATACTAGGGCTTCATTACCTAGCTACCAGTGGTGCTCGGTAGGCAGCTTCACCAATCTACACTGATATCAGAGGATCTCTGGAGGACTTTAGTTGCATTCAGGACATCATGTTCCTTCAGAGGATTTTGATCATTTTGTATTATCACCCACTCCTAACTGTTCTGTGATATGAAGCTGAATTCAACTTTTTATTCGGCAGCGTCATGTCCGAATCTTCAGGTTGAAATTTATACGCTGAAGTAGCACCAAGAGCCAGAATGTATTTGCTTCAGTATTTAAGGTGGAACTGGAAATGTACAAGATAACTGCAGAGACAAAAGCATACTACTAGGAAAGGTTCATGCTTGTTATTAAAACTACATTAAACTAAGACAATACAATAGCATCGTTTTTTAAGGAGAAAGTACTGGCATTTGTGGGTCTTTTGTGTGATTCACAAGGCATTCAAACACATTTGGAGCGTGTTTCTGAAAAACCTCAGTTCCAAGGGCTGTATATCAGCACTGGCCCTTGTTCTGGGAAGTGTCTGAGCTCAGAAGGAGTTTGGATACACACTAAGCACTTTTGTTAGTCACTCTGGATAATCCCTAAATGCTGTAAATGTAAATGTGAATGTATATCCAGATACGAATAAAAGAAAAACATACAGAGGGAATAGAAAGTGGTAGGGCTAAGTGGTAGGGGCAAGGATTGGAATGGGTTTCACTCAAAGTCTACAGAGATCCTTGAATTTGTGTCTTCTCTGGATTCATAACCATGATTCTTAACTAACAGAATCGAACCATGCTGAAATAGATTTCATGCTGCACTGAACCAGACCGCGAGACTATCATGAGGTCAGAGATTTACACTCCTGAGGAGCCGTAATCACCCCCCGTCCTGGCCCAGTGTGCGGTGCGAGGTCCATGAAGCCATTCACGAGCCTTCATCAGCATGCAGCGGGCAGCAAGTCCCGGCTTCAGAGATTGAATGCCGCCTCGAAACGGTCTGTCTTTAATCTCACTCTCATTCAGCTGGCCGAGGCCGTTTGGGCTTCAGCTGGGTGATAAAGACAGCTCACATCTCCCCTCTCTCTCTCTCTATCTCTTTACCTTTCTCTTACTCCCTCTACCCTCTCCCTCACTTCTCACAGTTTCCTCTTAATAACAGTGCTGCTCTAACACCAGAGACATTATTGGAATAGTCCACGTTCAAGTAGCAACAAATGTGGAGAAAGTGCATGGGTTGAATCAGTGTACAGGAATAGAGTAGCACTGTAGAAAACAGAATAATGCCGTGCATAGAGAGCCCCCGCACTCAGAAATCACAGACTGCCGATCCTTTAAAGCTAGATTACGTATGAATGCGGTGCTCCGAGCTTCGGCACTCTGCTGTGGAATTTCAAGCAGCAATAAGGCATTAATAAAAAATCGCACACAACTGCCGTAAGTGACCTATCTAATTACACCTCCGAAGCGTTTCATAAAAGCACCACCCAGGCGTTTTATCTGATCGCCGCCGGGCTTTGATGACGTCTGGAAATGGTGGGGAAATGACACAGCATAAGCAAGGACTTCATATTTTCAAAGGCGGCCTCTGTTGTCTTGTCATTCTCCTCCTTGCACTGTAACCTCAGGCTGGCACTTCATCAAACGCTCCCCTAATCCGTCTCCCGTCTTCCTCAGCCGCCTGCAATCAGCTCCACAAAGAAGCCCTAATCATACCAATGATGACTTTGACAACCGACTGCAATGACAATGAACAGCACGCGCACAAAAGTCATCTCATGTCGCCCGATTGTTTCCAACCACTTCAACAACATGCCCGCAAACCAGCCCTCCACCCCACCCCAGCTCCCCACCACTTCCACTTCCAACCTTGCTCTTCCCCTCGACACAGCCATGTGCAGAATGGAGCTTTTTGTCCCTACCTGCCCGTCTCCACTGCGGTAGTGCCAGGCAAAAGAAATTTTGGCACGAAAGAGAAAATGGCCTTTAGGAATTACCATGTGAGGCCATGCATTACAATGGGTTTACCTCCATTAAGGGCTGTTGTTGGGCCTGATCCAAAAGTGAAGTTAAACCTTCTGAAATCCACTGTTATACATGATCTAAAATGGGCTACTCTTTTTATACAAACCTTTTTTATTCAAAATGGCAATCTGAGATTTCCATTAATTTATCATACATAAATCTTCTGTAAACACTTCATTCTGTTCAAGAATGCGGTGAGTCTAGAGCCAACCTGGAATCACACATTCACAGATTCACTCACACACTCACACCTGTGGACAATTTCACACAGCCTATCCACTACAAACCTGTGTATTTGGACTCTGGGAGGATACCTGAGCACCCAGAAGACACCTACAGTGCCCGTCAAAAGTTTGGACACATCTTCTCAGTAGTCATTGTTGGAATAGGGCTATTTACCAGAACTGTGTACCAGCCCCTACCTCTGCACAACCCAAGTTATGGTCTCAAACACATTAAGAAGGTGAGCAGTTCTACAGATTAACACTTGACGAGGCCCCAGCTGTTCACTGAAAACCATTCCAGGTGATGACCTCATGAAGCTGACTGAGAGAACGCCAAGAGTGTGCAAAGCTTTCATCAAAATCAAAAGGTGACTACTTTGAAGAATCTAAAGTATAAAAAAAAAACATTTGACTGGTACTGCACATTCACAATAGGAAAATGACCCAAAACCCAAGGAAACCCTCCTTGAGTAGGCATGCCCAAACATTTGACTGGTACTGTATGTAGGGGCATGGGTATTAAACCCAGGACCTTGAGACTCTGGAACAGTGTGGCAGCGACACTCCCATGCAACACAACCATGACGCCCATAGTATGTAACCACTGAAAAATAAATGCACAATATGTCAATAATACCCTAACCATAACATGAATAAGATGGATGTAGCCGTTTCTGTGGGACTGGTTAAACCGTGTTATACAGAAATGTAAGTAATATTCCAGTACATACACATTACAACTAAAATGACTTATGATACATTACATACAATGATATATACCTTATGTTTTGAAAATGCAGTCCAGTGCTGGGAGATTTATAGTCCTTTAGCAATCATCTGTTATTGCACATGCTGATATTAAGCTCATGCAGAGCTGCTCTTAAGCACCTTCTTCTGTGTTGCTTAAAGGATCTGAATTCATTGCATTTTCATGCAACTCAAAATGTCTTAAAGGTTTCTGCAGACGGGACAGGGGTGGGGTGAGACTTCTGTGGAATATTTTAGGTCCAGAAATGGGGTGCAGTCATTAGCTCCGAAGCCAAGACCTCTGATTTCTGCTTGGGATCACAGGATGGTAAAAAGGGCCAGAGAAACCGCCATCATTAGAGCAAGGTCTTCCTCACTTTATTAAGCTCCAAATCTGTTGAGAGCTGCCACACCTGACAATCAAGCAGACACGGGGGCAGCGGTGGTTCTTAGAAAGTGCTGCACGTTCTGGGGGCACATCACGCTAACTACAGCAGCATTAAAAACACAAATCCCACTGGTTATATTCCACAAATATGGCTCAGACGGAGTTTGGTGGGCCATTTGCTCATGAATACTCAGCACCTGCATGAATATTCATGCGTGCATTAAAGCAGCAGTACTGATGCTGAGATTTATGACTTTGTATGGGGTATAATCATAAAAAAACAAGACACAAGCTGCCCACTGGCTCAAAATATTCAAGCAATAGGCTGGGGCAAGCCTCAACACATATTCTGTAATCATTATGATTCATTACCCCAATTAATGTACCTAACAACTGAAATTAGGCAGCTACATATGTGACCACTGATGTGCATAGGAACGTAAAAAAAGAAAGAAAAACACAAAAGAACATATTAATTACAATGAGCCACGTTTTTAAACATTTCAGTTTAACCCGGCAACATTCACATATTCATTCATTCATTCATTCATTTTCTTTAATCATTTGGTCAGGTTCTGGTGGGCTCTGGTGGGACTGGAGCCTACCTGGAGTCACTGGGCACAAGGCAGGACACACACCCTAGACTGGACTCACACACTCACTGAATTACTCACGACTGTGGACAGTTTCTCAAAGCCAAGCCAAACCAGCATGTCTTTTTGGATTGTGGGAAGAACCCGGAGCACCTGGAAGAAACCCATGCTGACACGAGGAAAACATACCAAACTCCTCACAGACAGTGACCACAGGAGCATACAGAGTCCAAGAACTCCACACCCTGGATCTGTGCAATAGCAACGCGACATGCAGCTCCACCATGCCGCCACCCACATCTTCAGTAAAGCTCACTTCCCTGATCAAGCACAACCAGAGGCACTTTCCTGTCAGTGTTTCTAAATGATTTGCTCAAAGGAAACAACAGATGCAAGTGATAAAAGCTATTTCAACTTTCTCTAACCTCGCCACAGCAGGTCATCACATCCAAAGCTGATGTAACATACAGTAATAGAAGAGACCTGGCCCATATTGCAGTTTAAAAAGGGGTTCAGAATCCATATTTTTTTTGCCATGCTGCGGTATTAAAAGGATACACTGTAAATGTCACTGATATTATTGGATTGATATTTTCATAAAGACACAGAGCTGGACACAGGGATGTACTTGTCTGTGACTGGTTTATTTTAGGCTGTAGAGTGGTGGAACTGGGTTCTCTCCAGTGAAGAAGCTCCATACACTACCTTTGGGATGAATTGGGGTGGTGTTTGTGATCCAAAACTAACCCTCCAACATCAGCACCAATGGTTTTGTGGCTGTATGCAATTAAATTAGTGACTTAATAGTGACTAGACCTTGGAAGATCCAAAGCTGTCAGTGTAGTAAAGGGGGTCCAATTGTGATGTATACCCTCTCCAAAAACATTTGGATAGATGATGTGCATGTATGCTACTGTAGATTTGTTATATTTCTTTGACATTCATTCCTGGAGTTAATATAGTCGTATTCGTATCGGAGAACCCAAAAGAACCCCCCCCACCCCACCACCATTTTATGTGATAGATATCATGCTCCTGTCCAGTCTCTGCTGCCTTGGGCTGGCTGTGTGTGAGAGAATGACCATTGCTTTGCTCTGCGCCAGTACAGGGCTGGTTGGTGTAGGCTGCTTGATAAGAGAGGACTTCCAGCTCCCAGTCTGTGGCTTTCTGTAACATATGCAGTCTGAACTGATAAAGCTGATGGAATCCTTCTACTTTCACATCAAAAAAAAAAAAAAAAAAAAAAAAAAAAAACAATCAACACACACACACACACACACACACACACCAGAAACTGCAACAGCACAGGGTTACATTATAAATCTCAGCACGCTAACATTCACTGTATTTAGCACCTGACATTGTCAGAATATTCAGAATACAATATACGCAATCTGCACTGGAGATTACATTCATTCATTCATTTTCTGTAATGACTTCATCCTGTTCAAGCTCAGGGTGTGTCCAGAGTCCTCCTGAAACACGCCTTGTACAGGGTGTCTGTCCATCAAACGCTCACACCTATGAACACCTTTACAGTGCCAACCAACCTATCAACCTGTGTTTTTGGATTGTGGGAAGAAGCCAAAGCACTCATGCAGACACAGGGAGAACACATCCCAACACCTTATAGACATTCACCTGAGATGGGGCTCGAACCCACGACCTCAAGATCCTGGACCTGTATGCCAGCGACACTACCTGCAGTATCCCCCTGCCTCTGGACATACACTCATCACCTATTTCATTCTTCATTCTAGGGAGTGTGATGATGGAGCCTATTTTAGAGCAGTGTGTCCAAAACAATCTGTGAGCATCTAGAATTTTACATATTTAATTAATACCTATAAAAATAAGAAATATTAAATAGTGATTAAAAACATTTCCCCACAACTTGGATCCAGGTTATGCCTCAGTTAACTGTAGCTATCCAGGGGTCCACAAGATCCATGTTACTGGCTTCTCTATGAATGACCTTTTCTCTCCCCATCACTCAGCCCAGTGCTGGCCAAAGCAAGCACCCTGAAGTAACTGCAAATGTAATGTTTGAAAAGATGCAGTGGTTGGTTTCACAGGTTATGAATGGTGCATATAATAGTCATCTCACTCCAGTTTAGGAGCATTGTATGATTGGGGAGACTTAATGTATAGAAAGGGCAATGAACAAATAAGAGATAAATCATTTTCCTTTCCTTTTCTGTGCAATGCAAAGACATTGATTCCGATGGAGTGTCAGGGAAATTACAGTGAAAATAAATGTAGTGTGAAACTATTTCACAGTTTCTACGATCTGTAATCTCTGTTGAGTCAAAAAAACACATCAGACCTGAAAACATGTTTATCATTACGTCTAGAGATGGCTCAGACCCAAGACTATGGATCAGTATTATGCTGATATCAGCAGAGAAGATGAGATTGGATATCAGAAGGGACAAATAAGATGAATCTGATCCAGGCCTATACCTTATGACCTAATCTATACTCAGATATCACTTTCACATTGTCTGCAGGAATGTTTGATTAGCCTGAGCATGACCCCTTATCTTGAACTTGCTTTAATCTACAGTTAAAAATAAAACTTTTAAAGCTTATCATTCTTTACACCAAAAAAGAAATATAATTAATTGATTAAACACTATTCTAGAAGAGAATAAATTCCAGTTGATAGTATGTTTTCATGTCCTTAATCAATAATAATCTACAATGTTCTATATTTAGTAATACTCAATTAAAACTCCACCGCCACCCCCTTGGAATAAAACAAGTGCAGTCCATCGCAGGGGATCACACACTCACCCATCAATCACACACTAACCCCTGTGGACAATTTTACAGCAGCCATCTTTCAACATGTTTTAGATTATTGAAGAAAACCAGATCACCCAGGGAAAATCCAATAAGACATGGAAACCACATCAAATTCCTCACAGACAAAGAACCTTTGAGATGATTGAACCTAGAACGCCGAGACTCCAAAACTCTATATTCACCCCAAGTATATAAACAATTAACAATATAAACTTGAAAAGCTTTTTTTGTTTGTATCTGTGTTTGTGTTAATTTAAAAGAACATGAAATTCCACCTCACCTTAACATGTCCTCACCTTTGTTTGGAAATTTAAAGTAATAACATCTACGAATCTCAAAACCCGAATCTCTACATTTTCTTCATGAAAAACAACATGCTCTGGGTCGAGGCGAGAACTAAGCCAGCTAAAAAAATATGAGTCTTATCCTAGAGCCGCCTACATGCAAAGTGTTGCTAGCTGAGTTTTTATTTTTCTTTTCTTTCTTTTTAGTTATGAGATTTTATGAAAATGAGCAACAGTATAAAAGTTATATGCATTGAGTAAAGTGTCCTAATGTATACAATGATTTACAGAATTTACCAATTAGACCTGATTTTCTCTAAATAATAACATAACAAAAAACACATTTCTGTAACTACATTACTGGACAGAACCTTGCAAGATGCAAAAGAGCATTCTAACCAATCACAGTGTTCTCCTGTGGGCATCTTGAGCAGTCCACAGTTCCAGGTAAGTGTGGTTTCCAATCCAACAGCTGGAAAACTAACGTGCACACGACACACCAATGCTTATTGCAAGTACAGTAATGTATTATTTTGGTATAATCACAGTACAGTGTTTTCTCCCTAGCTCTCTACGATCGCTTAGCTACGACCAGGCATGAGTTGATGCAAGGCCATTTCTTCATCCCTCCACCATGAAAGAATGATTATGACAAGCACTCTGTGAGTGTAGTGTGCATGAACTGGTCTGTTGGGGGCGCACATGCCGGAGCGTAAGTGGGGGAGTAAATTTGGGCTGAAGCAGACTAGCATTCCCTCCCCTGGTGGAGATGCCTGGGTTGGAATAAACACGCTGTTTATCAGTGCCATGTTTTATGTTTGGACTACTCTCTGGTGCAAGGTTGTGGTTGTTTAATAATGTATAAGAGCTGCTTTCTCTTTCTAAACCATAAAGCGGGGATACGTTTGCTTATAGAATATCATGACTCTTTGCGCTTCAAGTTTCCCCCCTGACTGCACATAAATCACACTGCAGAGTTAGAACATTTGGAGGCCGCTTTTAAATTGTTAAATCTAATTAGAGCTGAACTAAATAATGCAATATTCAAATATATGTCCGTTACGTTGGTATATTTTCTTTAGTATTCGTCAGCTGTATCTTTTACTAGCTCTTTTAACTCCAAATTTCTTCAAAACCTTTTGAATATTCCTGGCTATTTTCAGTGTTACAAATGATACATTTTTCACATAACCAGGGAAATATGGCAATTAAATAATGATGTCATAGATACATGATGTAACAAGACCTAAAAGCTAAGGCTAAAGGCACAGTCAAACTCCCTGCTTCAATGGCAGTACAATGGTACTCTTATGTTTAAGTGTGCACAGCTTTTTTATGCCCATGAAATGAACTGAGAGGCTTTCGTGTCTCTTGTCTATGAGGAGCTTGGTGTGTTCTCCCAGTGTCTGCATGGGTTTCCACCACCAGAAACACATGTTGGTATATAGTAAAGTTGTCCACAAATGTGAGGTTGTGAGTGACTGGATGAGTGTGTGATGCCTTATGATGTTCCTGGCTTGTGGTCAGTGATACCGTGTAGTTTCCGCACCCACTGCTAACAGGATAAAGCAGTTACCGAAAATGAATGAATGAATGAGTTGGAGTAGGGTTTGTGATTCAGGACTAATCCTTTAACATCAGTCTCAGACTTCAATAATAGCCTTGCAGCTGAATGCCACTCTGAAGCCCAAAAGTGGGAGTATTTTGATTAAAAAAGAGGCTAAATAAAACAAGCATTTAGAGTAAGGTTAATTATAAAATGAAAGAGTGGCACTGAGAACGAATGTTTGAGTACTCTCTGAAACACCAACAACTATTTGAATCATGTAAAAATAGGTTGACCATAATTATGCTTTTCAAAAGAGAGAACACTTGGGGGAAGGGTGTTATGATGGAAGCACATGTATATATATATATTTATTTAACAAAACTGTGCCTTCACGTTTAACCCATCTGTTGCAGTGAATACACACACACACACTCAAACATATTAGCGCACTAGGGGCAGTCGTCACATGCACATCTGGAGCCATCACAGTGCCCAAGGAGATGTTAGAGTTTAGATGCCTTACTTAAGGGCACCACAACTGTGGAAGAAGATGAAACCGACATTGTTTTACTAGCCTACAAAATTATTTAATCCGACTGCAGGTGGTGAGGTGTGAGCAGAAAATCCTTGTGTCATATATATACACACTGTACACTGACAAACAGGATAACATAAAAACTGGAGCAATCCTCAGAGCATCACTGTCAGCTCTATGTTTAGCCATTTTTAGGCTTTGTAAATGTGTCAATAGGTCATATACAGGGTGTATTTCATGTATGTCTGGCCATACACTCCTTGGAAGCAACTACACTCATTCTGAGAAGCAGCCTGACTTATGGTTGACCACTTGACCACATGACTGACCACTTGAGGCATAAACTACATAGAGAATTGTCACAGTAATGCAACAACAGGCGCATGGATATCTTTGCCGACTGTGAAAAGCATTCCAGAAATCCGGGCCGGAGATACTTTTTAGGTCCCAAAAAAGTGCTTTTCCACTGCATGCTATCAGTTCAGCTGTGCTCGTCTCAGCTTGATGCGCTTTTCCTTGGTCGCTTTTCCACTATCACAGCCAACCCCGTGGGCTTGGAAAAGCACAACAAAGGCAGTGGTAATATTAGGCGATGTGTACTCATGTGTTTGTTTTTAGCTCTGCAACCCAGTTCTCACAGATCATCATTCATTCATTCATTCATTGTCTGTAACTGCTCCGGTTCAGGGTTGCAGTGGGTCCAGAGCCTACCTGGAGTTACTGAGAGTAAGGTGGGAACACAACCAAGAGAGGGCACCAGTCCACTCACACATTCACCAACATGCGTTTTTGGACTGTGGGAGGAAACCGGAGCACCCGGAGAAAACCCACACGGACACAGGGAGAACACACTAAACTCCTCACCCGGAGCCGGACTCGAACCCACAACCTCCAAGACTCTGGAGCTTTGTGACAGTGACACTACCTGTTACTCCACTGCACTGCTCTCACAGATCACAGCAGAGTTTTTCTGTTTTATTGTTACACGTCCAGAGCATTTCGTTGTCCATAGATCAAAGGAATGTTTGAACCTCTTTGAAAGACCACTTCGTAATTTTACGTGCTACCATTGTGAGTCGGATAAACCCAAACGTGACAGCTGCGGTAACTTTGGGATTTTATAACTGGCTAGTTTGTGCTGGAGGTCTGCATTTTGTGATGATCGACAAGCCTCTCTGGCCAATCAGCGCTCTTCAAGGATTACACGTTATGTTTAGAACACTAAAACGTCAGAAAATGTCTCACTGTGGTGGTACCCTCAGACATAAACCTATGGACAGTTTCACAGCCAATCTACTTCACAGCATTCGTGTTTGGATTATGGGAGGAAACAAGAGCACCAGGAGGAAACCCACGCAGACACAGAGCAAACACTCAAACCTGGGCTCCAGTCAATCACAGGGCACTAAACCAACTGTAAACCTGATAAAAGCCTGTACACCTTAAGAAGGCGAGATGGTAACGGTGCATAATGAATAATTTAGCCCGATTTTCTTTTTTTGACGCAATGCTTTTTAAAAGTTGAGACAAGGACACTTTACAAAGCTCACGTCGCGAATTAGCCTCAACCTGTCAATCAAAGCTGCTGCCTTTGACAGGCGGCTCCCTTAAATAAACACGTCCCTCTCTGATGAGCAAGTGCTGGAAAAAAAAAGGACCAAAAAAAAAACTAATATTTGGAGCCTGTCAAGCTGAAGGTGACATGGCACATTGCTTGTGATTTCAATGCAACTTATACACTGTTGTCTTTTTTCCCCTTCACTATTGTTAGTCAAGGCCTGTCATAGTCCCTAGAAATCGCACAACAGCGAGTGTCACTCCCCCCCTGCCTTGTGGAACACTAAAGCTTTGACTTCTTTGCACTGCTCATACGTTTGACTGCTTTTGTTTTTTGAGTGTTTTTGCGTGTGTTTCTCTTCCTTCTCAAAGACTCTGTAAAATTTCACACTCCTCATAATTGAAGCCTAATGCCATGCAGTGGATCAAGAGAGAGAGAGAGTGAGTGCAGATGGGAGTCATGCACTCTGTTACACTGCACAGACATTGGCCGTCTTTCCTAAATGGAGGTGCGGTGCTTAGGAGAAAAAAAAAACATAAATTATTCATTCCCTTCGTCGCCAAAACTATTATCAGCCGCAGCTATTAGGCCGTGATGGTCAGCCATCATTCCCCTCCTGCCTGAAGTTCAATCTTCATATTAAACGTAGGGCTTTTTGTTATGTGCCGCCCTCGTTATGTTTGCTAAACGCCATCAGGAAATTATCGGCAGAGTTCATGAATAGCTTTTTAAACAAGCCGCACAGTTCAAATTACACACTTCAGTGTGAAGCAGGTGAAAAAAAGCTACACCGGGCCAGTCGGCTATTCGTATTCAGCTCACGTCTCACTGATGAGACGGCCCCTTCTATGAGAAGAAGAGAGGAAACACGCTTATCTGTATTTCCACAGAAACCAGGGGAATGTCAGCACTGCCCCCTGGTCCCTCCCCATCTCACTCTCTCTCTCTTCACTCTCTGGCCCCTTTTCTTTCTTGCTGTACCTTCTTTTCTTGTCTCTCATATCTGTCTTTCCCTATCTCTTTCTGTCTTATAGTGCCTCTCTCTCTCAATCTCTGCTTTCTTTGTCTCTCATATTATCTCTCCATCTTTTTGTCTGCTCCTTTTCTGTCTCCTTATCCTTCTATCTTTCACTCTGTCTGTCTGTTCTCTTTCTTCCTGCATGTTTTTCCCTTGTTTCTCATGTTTTCCCATGATTCTCTTTCCTTACATCTCCCCTTTTCATCTCCTTCTGTCTCTCACCATCTCTCTCTCACCTTTTCTTGTCTCTTATAATCGCTGTCTTTCCATCTATCCTGCTCTTCCTCTGTGTCCTTATCCTTCTTTTTCATTCTCTCTCTCTCTCTCTCTTTCTCTCTCTCTCTCTCTCTCTCTCTCTCTCTCTCTCTCTCTCTCTCACCACCGACAGTTCTCCCTCTCTCCCACATCCACAGTGGGCCCACGCACACTACTTTACACATCACACAGTCGAGGTGCCCTGGTTCCTGAGGCCCTGTCAGCTCCATAATTAAAAGAAACCTTCTATTGTTTTACGCCCCGACAAGGCGGCCAGGCTCTGGCTGTTTTCTCAGTAAACAGTAGGGCAGTTAATTATTTTGAACCCACTTCTACAATCCTCTGTATCACACTGTTAGTAATGACAGTGTGGTCAGTAATTAATGTTTGTATTCATGTGGCACCAGCCCTGGTACTGTGTATCAAAGGGAGATACAAGAGTCAAGAGAAAATACCAGGGACTATCTCTCTCTCTCTCTCTCTCTCTCTCTCTCTCTCTCTCTCTCTCTCTCTTTCTCTCACTTTCACTGTCCTTTACACACACAGACATACACACACTCCTTCAATTACCTTTCTCATAAGGCCCCATCTCCATGGCAACCTCCCCAAAAAGACTTTTAGTTCAACAAAGCAGCTGCAGCAACATTACCCATGGCACCTAGTGTAAAGAAGAAAAAAAAAACTTTCTCCATGTCCCCTTCGTCTGACACTAATCACCCAGTCCTGTCCCTACGCTTCACACTTTACCTGCAGCAGTCGGTACAAGCTCATCGTCTGGCTACACTGGATAGTTAATTTGCTCTTATAACCAGTGGATAGTCCCCATCACTCCACTGAGCCCATGCTTATTGGTACTGATGGCCAAGCAGAGTTTTACAATGCAATACAACTGAGCGAAAAAGCACGCTGCCAATTATCCCATTCCATCCTGACAGGTTCCCCACCAATCTCACCCTCGCTGCTCCACAGCGATGAGCTCCAAGCCTAGCAATTAGCCCAGCAATCTGCAGGCCACCATCTAACCTGGTCACGATCCGGCACTGAGAGTCTGATTCACCATCGTGTCCTATTAGAACAAACATGAATGTCTCTGGATATTGTGAATGCGGATAGAGAGATAGAACAGTAGAAATAAATTTTCAACATCAAACGAGAAATATCTGCTATAAAACGATGCCTTTTCTGTTCCTCAGTAACTGCTAATAGCTAGATGTTAATTTTACATTCTAAATTGAGCCCTAAATTTTGCCTTTTATTAGAATAATAAGAGTTATTTCTGTAGCTATAGCCAAGAGTAAGTATCGTTATGTAACTAGAAATTCTACATGTTAGCAGATAAAACTTGCTAGTCATTTCCAAAGAATCTGGGGAATTAACTAGCATAGCCAAGGTAATTTGTGAGATTTTGTAGATTATTATTAGTATTAGGAGTATTAGCTTGCTAATTGTTTTAGGAGAATATAGACACACAGATATTTTAGGACTGAGGAAGTGTCAGCTAGCTATTTTAAAGAAGTCAAGATAATTAGATAGCTATCTGTATTAGCAGAGTTAGAAATGCTAGCTAGCTCAATATTTTAAGTTAAAAAATGTTAGCTAGCATACTGTTTCCGGAAAGTCATGAGAATGAGCTTGCTGAGTATTAATGTGTTAGCATGCTAGCTAAAAACACTCTTAACTGTTAGTTGTTTTTGTATCTTTCACTAGAACATTTTGGGTTTGTTTATTTTTGTGTTAGCATACAAAGTACTATTCACATTTCAACAGTAACATTTTATATGATCTTTAACTTATATTTACATTACATTTAGCAGATGCCCCTATCCAAAGCAACGTACAAAAGTGCTTTGTTCTTTACTCAGAAAGCAGCCTTAGTTATTTTGTACATTAGTTAGAATCTAACAGATACTTAAAGCTAAGATGCTGCCAAATACAATATATGTATGATAACCTAAATACACAGTTCTCAGGAACTACACTTTGTTCTAATGTTTCAAATCAAGTTTCAAATCTAGTAAAAGATGAGTACAATCATAAAACTTTAATAAGTGCAACATAAGTCCTGATTGATTTACTCTTGAAAAAGGGGGTGTTTCAGTCTTTGTTGGAAGCAAGCAACTCTGCCATTCTGACACCCATCAGGATTCAAAGAAAAGAGCCGCTGCGCCTGTGCGTACTGCCATCAGAACTGTGTTCCCCACTTTGCTGCCGGGACAGAAAAAAAAGGCAGTGTATCTTTAAGGATGGTGGGTGAAGCTGAGCTTTACCTGAAGCTCAAAGTGCTCTTGGTACAAGGTTTTGACCATTGCCATTAGGTACAGAGGGCCTGGTGCATTTGTGGCTTTGTAGGCCAGCTTCAGGGTTTTGAGTCTGATACGGGCAACTTCAGGAAGCCAGTGAAATGAATGCAGCAGAGGAGAACACTGAAGACAAGTCATGCTGCCTAATTATCAAAAATGAAAAATGTTCACAAGATAATATTATTTGTCATATCACCCAGCCCTACATCACAGACTATTAGAAGAAACTCAGACGTGGCTGCTTAGATTGCTGTCAGAATTTTGCTGGTGTTACACTCATTCACCAGCTGACTGAATGTGTGTGTGTGTGTGTGTGTGTGTGTCAGTAGAGATTAGATGGACATGGAGGAGGAGCAGCAGCTGTTTGTTGCATTCTTGTTTCATGTGTCCGTGTGTGTTGATAAGACACGGTGCCGTTTTGGAAGCAGGAAGAGTGGAACCGCCGGAGTTTTAGCACTAGGTCCATTAGAAGAGTGCTCTCTCTCTCTCTCTCTCTCACACACACACACACACACACACACACACACACACACACAGAGCAAGTGCTGTGGTCTTATGATGTGGGCCCTACGAGATGAGAATGAATCTGCTGTGGGAATGTGCTCTGAGGACTCAAGCATGGCCTTTCTCATCTTCGGTCATACACACTCCTCTCATCTCTATTGTCCATGCTTTGCACTGAGACATTCCTCTGCAATTCACCCTGGGACTAATGCAACTGCTTAATGCTGTGTGTGAGTGGCAGAATACCTCACTAGACTCCTTCCATGTCTTATCTTGCCTGGACATGTGTGTTTGTTAGTATTCATACATATTCAAGAGAAAAATGTGTGACTTGTTGTGTAACCTATAATATAAGGAAGTCATACACTGCTTTTTACTAAAGCTCCATTTGGTTTTGGTCGAGTTTGGTTTAATAATTACAAATTATAATATAGCTATTAACAATCATATAGATATAGGTTCTACATGTTGTTTAATATAGAGTACTGTGCAAAAGCCTTAGGCACCTGAGACAAATGAGATTTAAAAAGCAATTTATCTGAGGAGTAATTTGTTCCAGAAGAAAAAATAATAATATTATAACAAAAAACAAAAGACTATTACAGTATGCAGTGATTTCCTGTATAATATATTTTCAGATAAATAATAATAAGCTTACATGCCTAAGACTTACCCACAGTACTGTACGTATTTAAATTTGTATTATTTAATATAATCTTCTCCATAAGAATGGTGCTTGTATAAAATTATACATAATTACAATAAATGCAAAAACATAAATCCAGTAAAAACATTTCCTTTTATTTTTCTTAAAAGTAGTAGATGTGTTGTAAATGTGTGTGAAGAGCTAAGTTTGTTTCCAGATATTCTGTTTGATCTTATGGATTTGTTCATTTAACAGCACACTTTATTTCCTTATCACTACTAACTGTAATAATGGGAATGTTTTTATTCTAATGTCAGCTTTATTTTTTTCACTGCTCTGATATATAGCTTTTTAAACATTTAACCTTTTGTAGAGGACTATACACACATACTGCATAAAGAATAAATTATATAAATAAGAAGCTCTGTGTGTGGGTGTCATAGTTTGACATAATTTAAAGCTGCAAAAGTGTGTGTGTGTTAAAACTAACCATTATGTGTGTCCTGGATTCATTGTATGTTATACATATACAAGATATATAAACTTATCATGTAGTCACCTTTTATAGATACAGAGATGACCCCATATTTTCTTGTTTGTATTTTCAGATGTGTGTGTGTGTTTGTGTTCGAGCATGCATGTGTGTATCTGTCACATTTCAGAAGCAGAGGAAGGTGAGTAATGGAGACGAGCATAGACGCAGGCTCAGGTACAGGTGTGTGTTTACTGCATGACCTCATTGCAAAGCCTGGAGCCCGTGTGTGTGTGAGTGTATGTGTGTGTGTGTGTGTGCAGTAATGTATGCTGGAGATAAACTTCTCTGACAGGACCTACACGCGCCTCTCTCCCCTCGCCCATTTGATTTAAGCAAGGGCATTTTCTCGCTCCCGCGTCCCACCAGCCCTCTTTTCCCTTCATCCAATTGGCTGTGATATTATCCTTGGGCTTGGGTAGCTACACAAAGGTATAATTTATTGTCTGTTCAGCAGCGCAAATTTGCAAGCCTGGCATATTTCATTTGCTCTGTAAATATCATTATTAAAATATGAGGTGTTTTTCCCCCTCTTTTCCGCCTGCTCTGTGTGGCACAGATATCTCTCTGTCTGCTTCTCGTTGCAGCTGCGCATGTGTGTGTGTGTGTGTGTGTGTGTGTGTGTGTGTGTTTGTGGTTTTTTTTTGCTATGACTATTTTGGTATCATTAAATGTCTAGGGACTGTTGTGTGTGTGTGTGTGTGTGTGTGTGTGTGTGTGTGTGTGTGTGTGTGTGTGTGTGTGTGTGTGCTTGTTTGTGGATACATGTATACAGGGTTCACAGCGTACTTTTCCGAGGAAAGTTGATACTAATTGCTATATGACTTGCATATTACTTTTTACATTTGATTCTATGAAGCACAGTTCATATGATTTGGAAGATCAAAGTGCTCTGTGGTCTGTGAATGAAGGAGCGAAGGCTTTAGACTTGTAGGATGTAAGCACACCACGTTAAGGGTGTTCTTTCAAAGGAAATGGTAAGACTACAGTTATATGTCACGCTTGTTAAAAGCATACTGGGATGATGAAATATTGACATAACCATCATACACTAGACCTCCTCATGACCTGGCGATTCCTACATGCTGAAAGGGTTTAATGTTACAGTGAGGTTGCCCAAGGCTTAACACACTGTACGGCTGAGCCTCTACACAATCTGGACCGTGCCTTCACCGGAAACTTTATACTCAATGTTGAAACACTGCTTAATGCAGAACCATAAATCCAGTGGGTGGAGTCGGACCACATCCAACTCCGCCCACATTAGCCGTGAATAGAGCAAGAACAGTCTGGTTCTGGAAGTAAAAATCTCATTTATAATCGCCCGAGGGATTTTGGTTCCATTATAGTTTACCATGAGCTCACAGATAGTGAGGTGATGATATATTCTCTAGTTAAAGCCATGCATCAGTCTGTTTTAATGTTTGTTTTTGAAAAATTGCATCTTATTCCCCCATTCCTCATAAAGGAATACATTACCCGTAGTGGTTAAAGCGAGTTCCACCAGTCAGAGACGGTGATGTCACCAGAAAGGCATGAACTAGAAACTGGAACCATGAAATAGCAACACTTCAGGTGCAGAAAACTACAACATGTAAAAAAAAGTCTACACACACACAAAAATAAATAAATAAATAAAAAAAGCTGGAATGCTAAGACACTAAATATTCGATTGAAGGAGTTGTTGGGAAATGGGTGAAAGTGATTGGTTGAAGCCAAATCGCAGTGCTTTGTGGGATATGTAGTTCATTCCAACATCACACAAGTTAATTACACTGCCTTGTACCTTTGCTTTTTTGTTCATATTTCAATACCTTTTTGGCTCTGATTTCATTTGGATATAGTCATGATTTATCCACTAGTTTTGACTGGTTTGGTTGAGTGCTTAAACACATTATATAAGGATTTTTACAAATGTCCAATTATTTTTAAACTTGCAAAAGCAGAGCCACTGAAACATGGAAGGTTACTCTTCAGCTCTAGAGTGGTGGTGATGGTGGGGGTTGGGGTGTGGGTTATTTGGGTTATTTTAATCTAATGCAAATCAATGATGAAGGAATCTTGCTGTGATCTGATGGTTTTTATTAGTTCTAGATCACAAAAACAACCCCAGCTCATCACACTCTGTATTAAGCTCTTTAATTAAGATCAAACAACACAGCTCCACTCTTCCACATATGCAATGCCTGATGGTCTTTATGTTCCTCTACCCTCTAAGTACTGGGCATGGTGCAGTTGCTTTAGAGCATCACATATCATCATTTACATCCCAAAATACTTCAGGAATTAGCATTGGCGACCCATTAAACTGGCTTGTTACGAAATGCTGAAACTTATGATGGGATGATTCACCTGATAATGATTTAAAATACAGATTAGAAAATAAAACTGATAAACCTGGAGTCAACAGAGCAAAGCGAAACTGAAGAAAATATTCTACTAAACCACATGTCACTAACACAAGACATGTTTTAATCTCTAAATGAACATGTTCTCAGCTCTGTCACACTCCAGCCAGGAAGAATACAACTAAGTGGTTTGTGCGTTCCTCAATCATTGACATAGTCATAAATAGTCACATAAAAGAACATGTAACTGGGACTGTAAAGGCAGCCGTAAAGTGTGATTCTATAAATGAGAGCTGCCAGAAAGAGTGATTAATTGGGCTTTGTGCCAAAGTAAAAGGGAGCTCTGTTCTACTCACTGTTTTCATCCAAACGGAACAAAGAGATACCTGTGGAAGAACAGCCCATCAATAATGTTATCTGTGCTAACATTACAATCACCCCCTTTTTTCTACACTTTTTCTCATTAATGCATACTTTATAGTTCTGCAGTTACAACCCGTTTTCCTGCTGTTGCACTGCATACTTTGTTTGTCCTTGTTCAACCCATTCTTCAATGGTCAGGACCCTCAGAGGACCTCCAAAGAGAGTGTATCATTTTGATGGCGAATTGTTCTTAGTGCTGCAGTGACTCTGACTCTCTTACAATGATCCACCACCCAAATATTACCGGCTATGTGGTGGTCCTCTGGGGTTCCCGACCAAAATTACAAGTGCTAACAAGTATGCAGAGCAACAGATAGATTTGTCTGTATTGTTCTACTTCTGAATAGTTTTTTGTTTTGTTATTGCTTTGTATTTTTTCACATATTTTAGAAATGCCTGTTCTCTTTAACACTATATTAAGGCTTTGAGATGAATGACTTAATACAATTTCTCCAGAATAGGACTGGTATTTAAAATTAAACTGGGGTACTTTTGTCTGCCAGTTAAATTCCATTTTCCAACGGAGGCAGATGGATTTGTCCTCAGAGTAGGTTTATCATTGCACCTCGGGAAATCAGTGCTTATAACAGCAGGGGTTGAAAAAAGAGGCAGACAAATTCAACACAGCTGTATCCATAATTCAGGCTGTAGAAACAAAAAGAAGACAAAAGGAGGTCTCAAACAAGAAACTAGGAAAAATGGCAGCAGGGGAAATGCAAGAATTAGAAAATCACAGCTTGGAAACTCAGAAAAGGGGGCTTTGCAAACAAAAACACACAGTAAATGGGTATTTCTTCAAAAAAACACAGTTACACGTGGTTCCTGGTGAACACAGCCAATCAGCTAAGACATGTTTTCCATTGCAACTAATGTAGGCTAAAGTAGCTAACAAGTAATGGAAGTGTATGGGACCTATTAGCATTAAGCAAAATTCAGGCTTAAATGATCCAATCTCTTACTTATGGGCTTTATGACTTAATATGACAAACTGGATTCTATAATAATTCATATACATGCAGCATATGGTCAAAAACAGTGGACACCTGCTCATGTAACATTTCACTGGAAATCAAGGATTTGAACAAGAGACTAATTTTGCTGAAAAAACAGCTTCTGCTGTTCTGCTTCAGCTTTGCATTTGATATTGGAACATTTCAGTGAGAATCTGATGGCACTAAGGCAGGGGTTGGCAACCCGCGGCTCTTTGATCCCTCTGATGCGGCTCAGCTTTTGAAAATAATTACTGATTATTTAATTAAAATGTATATTATTTTAGTTCGTTCATTTTCAAAATGTAGTTCTATGAAGATTATGGCGATCTTGTAACATCTAAAATATTTTAATATTTAAAATACTTTGTCACTCTTGATACATGTCACAACTTCCAAGGTGCGACACCCGCCAGTGTGCGTTTTCTTGAACTTTTTGACCGCTGACTGCACGGCGCCAGTAAAATAATGACGGCACGCAGAGAGAGGACAGCATTTTTGTGTGCTGCCAGTGGATAATTTAAGTTCTGCGTTTTTTTTTTCTCCATTACTACAAGGACTCGAATAGATTGAGTATTTTACTTAACCGTCAACACGTCTTTTTTTAAAAGTTAAAAATGTTCTGTTGCATGCAGAAATGTTATTTCATGAATTTCATAAATGTAACACAGTATAGTTTGTTTATACAGAGCACAAAGGAAAAAAAAACCCTAATAATGTTATACTGTTATGCGCAGTGTTATTTCATGTAACATTTTAAAAGAATTTTGTGGCTCCCAGTGTTTTCTTTACTGTGTGAAACAGGTCCAAATGGCTCTTTGAGTGGTAAAGGCTGACGACTCCTGCACTAAGGCAAAGTTTAGTAGCATCAGGTACTGATGTTAAGTGCTTATTTTTTTAATGAAAGCTCTGTGACATTGTTATGTCAATTTACCACAAGGATCAAAATCCACAGCACAATTCTCCCCTGTCTAAACAGCCCTGTTCAGAATGACAGTTTGACAGATTTCTGGATCTGTGCCTTTAAATTGTTAAGTTGTGCCTGTTTTACAATAAGTAACCCTGCCTTTGTACATGGGTCCAGCTCACTGATTGGAGAGACTCAGACACGGGGGCGGGACAATAGAAAGGTCTCTGCACTTGACGTCAAGCAGGAAACAAAACAGGAAGAGCTTTTTATTCCATGTTTTCAGGCTTATTTAAACTCCCTTTGCGTACGGAAATGTATGTGTGCACCTCATGTGATATAACCGTCACTGCCCACATATTTCCTTACACCAGGTCCTGTGACATGATTGTTGAGCAACACATCCAGTAGAGGGCAGTTTAGAGTAAAAATCAAACATAGTGATGGTGGAGGAACTTGTACCTCTGTATTTAATTCAAAAATGATGAAAAAGGCAGCGTTCTAGACGGCGATGGTCTGTGAGGTCATTAAATACTGTGTGACATTTAGACTGAGACTTTTATTCACGTGTCTCACCAATGAGGGGAAACTGATGACAAACATCATTTCCAATACTTTTGGATGTCCGCCAGGGCATTTGATAACACGCTTTGCCTGGTAGCCCCGCACATCAGGCATGAGCACTCGCACAGTGCGCCTGTGAGTGAAGCAGAGCGATTAGCTGCCAGCATCCGTTTCCTCACTTCAGGAATCAGCCAACAAGCTCTGGCAGAAAGTTGCACGTTGGGTTCTGCAACTGTGAGCTGCATTGGAAAGATCCATATGGAAGTGGTCTCATCTTGCACTGCCCTCATGGTCTCCAGTGGTAGTTGTCTGTCCCATACGCATCCAAAAGCTTTCAGAAAACGTGCTAATTACATACGAAATGAACGTAGAGTACGGGCGAAAGTTTTCCTTACAGTTTTGGCACTGCTAAGAACCAAACTACAGACTCACGTGACAGCAGGGAAAGGCACAGCCAATCCCACTGGCCATATGTGTTATGGGGAGGTAGGACTTGAGTAGATTTAACCCCTTTCTGGACCTCTAGATTAATGAGATGTTGACAGATCAGGTTTATTTTTTAGAGGGGATCAAATTATTGGTGGGGACATTTCAATAATCGCTGGAGGATATCAGTGGGGACACGTCACCTCCGTCCATTCTAATTGTATGCCCTTGAAGTTGAGCATAAATGAGCCTTTAGGCAGCCAACTAAAACTGACATGGTCTTGTTTCATAGTGTGTGTGTGTGTGTGTGTGTGTGTTAGTAGGTGCTCCAGATCCCCTGAAGGCAATAGAATTTGTGCTGTGGTTCTTTCTGAACATTTTAGGTGAGTGCATACTATCCTTCGTCCACTCCTCTCTGAGGCCAATGGAATGTGCCCAATGCCTCTTTGGCTGTTCTCGAACCAACACGGCTTTCAAATGAGCGAATTACATGGGACGTGATTATCTAATGCACTGAGGAATCTCATTTCATTTTGCTCTTATTTGAGGCTGATTACAGTCCTGTACAAGCCTTAGATCAAGATTTGCTTCGCGACCAGCCTCTGTGGCACGACGTGGTCTTTGACCATCATTACCAGCAATGAAATTAGACGGCAAATGAATTTATACTTGGGTGAAAGCCTTATTGCATTTCTCCATTCCTCTTGTTTTTTTTCTGTTTTTTTTCTTTTTATGCTTGGTGGAAAAACCTATTTTGCCATCGCATTGCTTCAGGATGAAATTGTTACGCGCATGCAATTTATTCAAGGATGTGAGACTAAGGGAATGTGACATTCAGTGTTATAAGATATTCATTAAATGCCATTGCCTTTAATTCTTTTTCAATTGAAAATAAGAATAACAATCAGGCCGGGGAAAGGAGAACCGAGGGCGGATGTTGTTTAGCTCGAAGTCAGCCGCAGGAAACAATGATCACAGGGAAATTGCTTTGGACGTGAGTTGGTGACCATGACAAAGGCTAAGACAGTCCTAGTTATGATCAATAATGTCTCTATCATTCAAGAGGACTTAAAAAAATAAAAAATAAAATAAAAAGTCCCCACTGTGCTGTTTGCTCGCCACAGCATCTTTGTGACAAATTGTTTTACGAGGAGGTGTCACCCGTCTGTCAAGAATGTGTCAGGGACAATTGAACAATGAGTCAGGTGCTGCTATGGCAAAGCTATAAATGAGTTTGACCTCCACTTCTCAGACTTACAGGAGCAATAAGTCATTTTTATCATCAAAAAGTAGAAAGTAATATTTATTCTTCCATTCATCGCTATAACCACTTCATCCACAGGGTACAAGGAACACACCCCAGATGTGGTGCCAGTCCATAGTGGGCATCGCACAATTCACACACACTTGAGACAATTTCACACAGCCTGTTTACCTACCAACTTATGTGTTCTTGGACTGTGGGAGCATCTGGAGGAAACCCATACAGACACAGGTAGAACCCAACACCCAGAAACCCTGGAGCTTCGTGGCAGTGGCACTACCTGCATCACCACTGTGTCATCTGCAAATAATAAATATGTATCTCTGACCGAACCTGTTTACACTCCATAGAGTGGGTCCCCCACATGGGAGCAGCCATGTTTTAAATAGATTTAGTACAAAATATTTCATATGCCCTGGCCACTAGGTGTCAGTATAGAGGAAAAATCTTTAGAGAAAATGAGAGGTTTCTAATTTATGACCAGATGAAGACATTTTGAGATGTAATAATTAGCATGGATTTAGCCTAGGGATGTAATTTTTCGCATTGGTGGACTAAACTGAACCTTTTTTTTGGTGTCCTGGGGACATATAGCCTTGAGAAAGACATGATAAATGCAACTTTTTAAATCTTCATAAATAACACTTCTACATTTATGTACAGCAGAATACTGTATCAGTAATTTTGTATTACTGCCAAATAAGCATCCACATGAATTATGAGGGGTTACAGGCCTCAGATAGTATTATTAGGCAGTTGTAAACCCCTTCCCCCTCAGAAGATTATGCCTATGTTTTTTCATCATATCATCTTTCATCATGAACGATGAAAAACTAATTATAACGACTTGAATTAAGACATGCTGTATTTGTTATTGCAATGGTATTTATTCATTCATTTTCCACAAGCATACCATTCAGGGCCCCATTTCATCACAGAGCACACACTCACCCAGTTATGGTTATGGAAAGAACCCATGCAGACACAGGAGAACACACCACAGATAGTGACCTTAAGCAGGGATTGAAGCCAGAACCCTGAGATTCTGGAGCTATTTTGCAGCAGCTGGCAGTGTCACCATGTCGTCCTTGTACAGCACTGATATTCCCTTTATCATGGAATAAAGAGCATTATTGGAATAGTGTATGATGCACATTGAACTGAAATGATTAATACTCAAGGAAAAAGCCCTGAAGCTTTTCTCCATTCCGATTCCACATCCATTACCAGTGATTAAAATGAAAACTGGGAAATGTGCTGTTTTGTTATTTTACTTCCTTTTGTAGTTTTTTTTTTTTTATTATTATTATTGCTATTTTCTTTGCAAAACCACAAAACCCTGCAATGCAACATTTGTACCCAACACTGCTCAGCCTTTGTATGAATATATGGGCACCCGATCCACTGCAGCACACAATGAGCAGCACACACAAGATGCTCCACCTTATCTTAGAGAACTGAGAGGAGTCTCTTCTATATTAGAATGAGTGATATCCTGCCAATGCACAAAGAGCATCCTCTCGTTTACAAGCACCCACTCCGCCACACAAAATGGCTGCTCTGAAGAGGTGGTCCAGACACTCTGTAAGGGTCAGTTAGAGTCTTAAAATCCTTCCAAATCTATTGGTTCCTATCCTCTGAACCCAGTACAGCTTTGTAAATTGTTACAGAATGAATGGGTAATATACTGGAAAATTAACATCACAATAAATTATATTTTTACAATGCACACCAAATGTGTTATTTTTTGTGAGGTCTCAAAGTATGTTAAAAATGTTTTTAAATGTATTGAAATATATTGCAAAATGTATGAATGTAAGAATAAATAGCTTTCTCTCATTTCCAACATATACAGATAAATATATAAATATGAAATATATTGTCCATGTTCAAATAATGGAAATGTATCCATATAGCCATATATCACCATATATTAACACACATATTTAACAATACCTGATAGGAATACATTTTATGGCTGCCTTTAAATTGCAAAATAATATAAATATAAATTGTAATAGACTAGATTTTGTACACACACTCACACCTGTGGAAAACCTTGCTTAGTCAAATGATGCAGCACTACCCACACCAACTGAGTTTTTCTGATCAATATAGTGTTCGCAATATAAATTACAATTGAACACACCCTAGAGGGGGCGCCAGACCTTCACAGGGCGACACACACTCACACCTATAGACAGTTTTTGAGTTGTCAATCCACCTACCAACATGTGTTTTTAAGCTGTGGAAGGAAACCTGAGCACGTGGACACGGGGAGAACACATCAAACTCCACCTGGTGTGGGACTCAAACACCCAAACCCCAATCCCTGGAGCTGTGTGACTGCAACACTACCTGCTGCACCACAGTGCACCCATATTCCTCCATAAATCAGATTCACTTATTGGTTAAATAGAGCTTCTATATTGCAGTGTATGGTCCTGTTTACTTGCTGAACTTAACTGAATGTTAAAAATGTTATACGTGTATAAACCTGATCGAACTGTGCATAGCAGCCTTGGGACATTTGCAATTGGCCTCAAAATCAGTCGCAGAACTGTGTTATTTTTGCTCACTCCAGTCTCTCTGTCATTCTCTATGGTTGGATCGTCACGATATCAGATCCTGGGAGTGAGGCTCCAAAAGTATTTGACAAGAAGTGGTTTGCCTCTGAATTTGTTGATGGTTTTGCACAAAAGGGGGATTTTCCAGCACACTGAAGATGGGCCCATTTGCATGTGCTTGCCTAGCGCTAATAGCAGTGCACCAAATGCCAAGTATTATCTTTATGTCACTTTATACTGACGTAGCACTCAAGGGCAAAATTGCCAAATCCTTCCATTCTGGCAGTTTAAGCACCTTCAGAGGAGCCCAGCTGATGAATAAGCCCACCATCTGCAAAGGCTCCATAATTACACCACAGTTCACCAGCACATTAACCACAATTATGCAATCAGCGCCTCGCCGAGGCAAACAAACACCCCCAGGACGGAGATTTTCTGGGCCCACCGCAGCTTCTCGTACGATGGTCTCGGATCAATGCAAGCCCTGAAAGGGGTGTGTGGAGGAGGTGCGGGTGGGGTGAAGCTCTAGGGCTCTTGAAAACGACTTCATATTGGAACAGAAGCATAGGCCAGATGTGTTTATCTAGAAGCAGTTTTGGTGATGTCAATTTAGTGCAGCTTGCAAGCTAAACAGAATGACAGACTTTGAACAGGCTGTGCACACATGTAACATATTCTCAGACTACATGCCCAATGGCCTGCCCAACATTTCTTCTGAAAGCAAGGATATTAGAGGAGTGTTGGCCCCCACAATTAAAGTGACCAATACGATTTGGCCCTTGTCAAAGTGACTCAATTGCCCAATCTTCTGTTTACATCAACTTCAAGAATTCACTGCTCACTTGCGGCCTAATGTACCCCTCCCATTGACAGGTGCCCATCATTCCCTCATCTTATATAACCATTTCATCCTGTTCAGCATCATGTTAAGTTCTACACATCCTGGACAATGTGGCAGTCTAGCACAAACTCACCCAGTCACTCATACGCTCACATCTGTGGACACATCTGTACAGACAATTCACCTACCAACAGGTGTTTTTGGATTGTGGGAAGAAACCGGAGCACCTGGAGGAAGCCACTGCAGACACTGGGAAAACACATCAAACTCTCAAAGACATTGACACCCGATGATTGAACCCACAACACCAGGACTTTGGAGCTGTGCGGCAGCAACATTACCTGCAGTGCCAACCTGTCACCTATAGGTGCCACTGTAACAGATAATTAATGTTAATCACTTCATTTCCCAGTGCTTTCATCTTGTGGCCCGTTCATGTGTATCTCCAGTAAAGTGTCATTCAAATAGTAGTAAAACAGTCTTTATTTTATAGAAAAGAGTATTTTGAATAATTTAAATGGTAGTGTATATAGTAGCAGTATCTGTGGAGGTGTATGAAACTGTAATATGGAGAATATAATGACAGAGTGGGTAATAGGAAAGTCTGCATAGCAATATATGCATAAATTGAATATTTTAATCATCACTCACACTACACATAAACAGTGTGGCATCAGTATCTCTGCAAGTAACTGCACAGCTGAGTGAGTGGGAGATTGATCACTCGTACTTGTACTTGTATTTAGTGAAGGAAAAATGACATGCCGCCATGTGTTTACACCGTCTACTGTCGCCGGAAGAGACAAATGTTTTACTTCAACTTTCTCATTAACAGCAATGGAACTCATGACGAGTCCTGTTTCCTGCGGCAAAACAGTTCATCATACTGTAAAGTTATTGATTCACTCAACGATTTCCTTTCCTCACAATGTCATTCAAATGGGATGAAATTTGCGTTAGGGAATAGCTGAGATAAGTAGGCTGGGTTGTCTTTGAAAAGTGACATTTCACAGATCCTTTTCAGCTCATACGCTGTATTCTAACACGGACCCAACCCTGGGCAAGGACCTTGACCAGTCAACACAAAAGCCAGTTTGCTTTCAGGTTCTTGCCTCATTTGCCTTGCTATAGATTTCCATGAATACATTCCTTTTAAAGTAAACTAAAGAGCTGTCCATTGCTTAAGGCCTATAGAAAATCCAAGGAGACAGGAACAGTCAAACACAGCATGTATCAGACTGTAATACACTGTAATAGATACAATTTTTCTGGAAATCATTTAAAAAAAAAAAATCCTGAAATTTGCTCCCTGGCAGGAGTTCTTCACACATCTTCTTTATGGCACACTATAATCTAGATAACGGTTGATATTTCAAGGGCAACTTAGACAGCCAGTACACCTCAGAGAACGAGAAAGAGTCATTTCAGTGACATTCTAAAGGACAGGAGAGAGACTTATTGCCTACTGTTCCATGGTAAATAAACCTTATGGGTGGGTTCTTGTTGTTCTATGATTTATTAAAAGTGAAAAATCTTCTAGACACAGTATCACCAGCCCTGTCAAGTCAAGGTACATAAAGTCCTATGATTATCATCTCAGAATGGTTTACAATTATAGCATATTTGAACACAATTCTACCTGTTTTGTTGTGGTCCTCTGAGGTCCTTACATTGAACAATAGGGTAAGAGAAGGCTATGAAAGTATGCAGAGCAACCGATGAGCCAGTTTGTAATTGTGGAATGCAGATATGATCAGCTAAAATAGTGTAAATTGCACTAAGATTGTCAAATAAAAATAGTGTAAAAATATAGCATAACATAAATCATGATGAGCAGGTCAAACATATAGCATGCTATATAACATAACATATACAATTCAAAGTCAAAATAAAAATTAATAAATAAATACATAATAAAACAAATAAGGTAAAATTGTATAAATATATATACCTTAAATATCTGTTTTATTTTAATGCTCTAAATGTTTAGAGAAAGACCCCCCAGGGCAAGAGTTCATATGCAGAAAAGAGGGGAAGCTTTGATCATGTGCTCCTCTTTTTCCTGTATATAATGCATAATAAAAGTCCTGGGCAAATGGGATGATTTTAAATGATTTATTTTTTATAAAGACATTGGGGTACTCTGTTCACTGACAGTTTTAATGTAGTTTGGGAGAGGGTGATGTCACAAAATATCACCACTATTTTGTCTTCCATTTTATTTACTTTCTACAATAATGTTGAATAGATATTTTTAGCGCACACTAATTAAGTAAAATGAATCTCATACCATTGTGTTTTCAAAGCACATTCTGATTATAAACACGTTCAGTAAAGAAATAAAAAAATAAAAAAAGAATAGTTAACACGTAAAAGTCACTGAGTGCAGTTTAATTTAAAATGCTCCTAGAGAATCTAACAAAGTGAGAACTGTTCACGGTGGCGCCGAGGGGAACCAGACATCTGAGTTTAACATCTCTAAAGGATATGACAGAGAGCTGTTCATGACATGGGTAATAATCCATGCTGAAAAATAAGTGGAATTCTCTTTTCAAACACTGATGCGATTCACCAAGTAGCCAAGTAGCACCACAGTCACGTCCAGTGGGAACACCCTGCTGCTACATCAGTGCTCCCAATCAGTTCTGCATGCTTCGCCAGGCCTGCAAGCCTCCTCTCTGCAACCGCACCGTCCAAAAAGATGTGGCGGGCTATCGCTTGACCTGTGTTTTCACATCAAGACTGCGACGGAGGAAAGAAGACAGGCCACAATACCCACCACCGAGCCGAGCTAGCGGTTGACCTTCTGCCTCATCCATAAACAAACCTCTCTTGTTTCCCCTTCGAGGCACACACACACAATGAAAAAGCCAGAAGAGACAGCTTACACCCACTGCACTGCTGAGAGAAAGGTGAAGCAGCTAAGCAGAGGTCTGCACTGGCATTGCCTTTTCATTAATGCACCATTAGCTGACCCCTGAGTGGCCAGGAAAGTCAAAAGTGAATAACCAGATCAGCTGGTTTAAATAGGAGGGAAATGGATAAAAATTCATATTGTTGCTGTCTGTTTCTTTTTTATAGTTGTACATTTAATTTGAGCACAGGAGATCTTCAGGAAAAATGGACCAATAGAAATGCTCCAAAAATACCCTTAATAAAGCCTCTATAATAAATTACTTTAGAAGTAAGGACATTTTGGCCTTCTCTTTTAAAGCTACAAATCTGGAAATACTGGTGTGTTAAGGCAAAAATACATTACAATCCTTCAAGGATTTAATTATCAATAGCCACATGCACAACGCCATTATTTAAGCCATCAAACATCCCACAATTAATTTCAGTGTTTTCCATGCCACGCTGCACTCAGTCAGATTAATCCAGACTAATTACACTGTATTTGTAATTAAATATTCACTAAACCTGGGGTTCTCTGTGGATGATTTCCAGATTATTCTTGAAATAATAATAATAAAAAAAGCCTTGTATCTCCAAAACATACTGAAGTCATTTTAGACCATGTCCCTCTGTCCATTTATTGTGGAATTTCGGCATAGCATCAGTTTTTATTTATTTATTTATTTATTTATTTTTAATATATCAAATGGGAAATGAAAAAAAAAAAAAAAATCCAGATGATACTGTTCATCACAATATAGATAAAACATCACCACATCGCCAAACTCTTCCTAAGTTATATAATCATTTAGATTAGTGCAAGAAAAGAAGGAAATTTTGAAATAAATACAGTCAGAAAAAAAGGTACTGTACAGTACCCTCAAATGTACAACAGTGGTCAGAAAGTCCAGCTGTGTACTCCAACGGTTCAAAGCATTCACTTTTCAAGATGGAATGGGGGATATTTATATGTTTGCACAGTTTAAACTGAAGCAATACTGTTGAAAGTGAAATGGGGACTAAAATCAATGCTCCACCACAGTGGTCCCACCAGACTGGCAAAAAAACATTTCAGAACCTATCAGAGAACCTTCACTGCGAAGCAAGGCTGTTCCATCCAGCTCACGTCATCACGTGAAGGGCACACCAGCAAAAGCACGCACTATGCAGTGGATTTTGCCACCAGGCTTGGTATGAGTGGCACTGTCAGACAAACTGGATTAAGACTAATGAGGAAAAAAAATAATTAGGAGCTTGACCCCGGCTTCACCCGTAAGCAAGACTCTAGTGCCATCTATTGAAGAACGCAGCCATAAATCACCATCTCTGCGTGCAGCAGTCCCAGCCTGTTCAGCCCTGCGTTCTGCTCCTTTACTGACGTCCCGGACTCACAAACACAACAAGGCTCTGTTCCGCTGCTCAGATCACTGCGTCCTGCTCATATTCACGCCAGTGCGAGGGCATGTGGGAGGCGGTATACCGTTCATTAGCAGGCAGTGTCTGGACTCTGGGCTGATTTGTTCTGCACTATGCTTTAGCTGCATCTCACTCTCAGCAAAATAAAGGGCTTTAAAGAACAGATCTCCATTATTTCACCTGATAAAAACACATCAGAGATCTGTGAGCATTCACAGTTCCCTTCCAGTCCTCTGTCGAGCCACTGCCTTTGCTAGAGAACCTTTTAGAACCTGTTTTAGGCTGTAGGGTATAAACTATGGGTGTATTTACATGTTCTACGAGTGTCCATGGTTCTCTAAAGAGCCACTACCTTTGCTTAGAAACCCTTCAAGAACTGGCCTCTAAGAAGTAGTGGAAGAACCTAGTTCTACAAAGAACCACTGCATTTGCTAAGGTACCTTTGACTGTTCATGGTTCTAGACCCACTAGAACCACTGCCTTTGATATAGAACCTTTAAAGAACAATTTAAGCACTCAAATTGTTCTTGGTTTGTCCATGGGTCTCTACAGACGGCCTTTACCAAAGAACCCTCTGAGAACCTGTTTCAGGCTGGAGTTCAAATTCAAAGTTCTAGATCAAATCCTTGACTTTTTCAAGGAACCAGCAGGGAACCTATTAAGTTTATTATGTGTTCCTTGTTCTAGTTAAAATGATGGCATTTACCAAAGAACCCCCAGAGGACATGTTTGAGCTTGGTCATGTGTTCCTGGTTCTAGATAAAAAAAATACTACTTTGACCAAAAAAAAAAAAACAGTAGAGGGTATGTGTTAAGCTTGTTTGTGTGTTCCTTGTTCTAGACAAATATATTGCACTTACTAAAGAACCCTAAGAGGACATGTTGTAAGCCTGGTCGTGTTCCTGGTTCTAGATAAAACTACTGCCTTTACCCAAAGTCCCCTCAAAGAACCTGTTGTAAGCTAATTGGTGTGGTCCTGGTTCTAGATAAAACAACTCACTTGTCGTGGTGGGGTGGAGGGGGGGGTGTCGTGGGGGAGCTGGCACTGCAGCCCCGCGGGCATGAGTATGGGCACGAGCCCCACGGTCACGGTCACGGGCACCAGCACACATGGCTTTTACGCACGCACACACGCACAGAAGAAGCCGCGAAAAGGCGTGCGCAGTAAAGAAAAGGGCGAGGGGGTGGGGTGCGAAGAGAGTGCGTCTTACCTTCTTTGAGGAGTCGCGAGTGCAGCAGGAGCAGCAGCGCGCAGCACAGCGCCGCGCCGGCCACCGCGCAGCCGAGTCTGAGGAGCTGCATGCCGGGGCGCAGGCAGCTCAGAGGCGGCGCTCTCCACTGCGTCCGCTTCCCATGCACGCGCCCGCCGCCGGAGACCAGGCAGAAGCCAAACACCATGCAGTGTACAACGGACAGGCACAATCCTCCCGCGCGCGCGCGCACGCTTCGGTAAGAATCCCACACGCGCTCGGCTTCTTCTGCGTCTTAACGCTCAGAGGTTCAGTCTCCAATCCGCGCGTGCAACGCAGTGTCTGCGGACGCTGTTTCAGGGGTCGACAGCATATTCTCCCTCCCTTGTGTGTGTGTGTGTGTGTGCAATGCAATGCTCTGCTTAAGCAGAGTGATGCACCATCACGCGCGTGTCCAAACTCTTCACGACCTCAGAGCTCGAGAGGAGCACTCGTCTCCCCCTCTCTTCTATATCCTCCGTCCGCGCGCGCAACTTCGCCGCCCTCCGTCATCAATCATAAGCCGCAAAGGCTTATAAGAGGGGGATGAAAGAAAGAAATTAAGCATCCATCCTCCTCTTCCTCTTCTCCGCGCGGGGAAAAAAAAAAAAAAAACTCGCGCTACTGCTGCTGCTGCTGGAGTCTGCCGCGCGCGAGCCGCTTCGCCAAATGAAGAAGTTGAGTGTGTTTCTCCTCCTCCTCCTCCTCTTCTCTTCCTCCTCCTTCCTTTTCTCAGCCGCCGCAGAAACAGACCTCCTCGCACCGGTGACGTCACGCCCACCGCCTCCACTTCACCCCCCAACCCTCCCCCACCCCAACCCCCTCCCAAAAGCACACTTCTCCTGAGGCAACGAGCTGGACCGTGATTATCTTTCCCACCCGTATTCAGACAGGCCACGCCCCCACGCGCTCGGATTGGCTCCTCGTTCTTGAACAGATCTCTTTCTGCTATGACTCGATTTGTTTATTAAAAGTCTGCACAGACTCACTTTTCTAGGCCCTAAGTAACAGGAATATCTGGAATGTATCTAGGGTAGGCATCAGAAATTTATGAGTGCACACACAAAGTGCAAATACTTTGCACATATTGTATGACTCCTGGGAATGGTGTTTCAGTCACCATTCATCAGCACAAACTCTTTATTAGAAATACCTAGCTTGTTCACTTTCTCTCCGAACATTTGAACAGACTCAGGTTTCTGATATTTAAGCTGCACCCATTGTGAACACAGACATTCAACTGTGCACACGCTTCTTGTACAATCTCCATAGAAAAGCCATGCGAATAGCAAGAGGAGCTCTGATGCTGTTGCACTTCAGTCAAAGGTCACCATGCCCAGGGCCAAGAGTGGGCTAGAGGGGTATGAGCTGTGTATTGCGCACATACTATGTTTTGTTCTTTCTAGGTATCAGCACTGGCCCTTGTTCTGGCGGTGTTCTAGGACACACATTCTAGGACACATAGGATAAGAGCCCCTGCTAAATCCTGTAAATGTACAACATATAAAATTGTAGGAAGCAGAACTGTGAATCTGCATACTGTGGAATTATATGGCACTTTTCCACTGCATGTTACCTACACTTCTCTACTCTATTCCCTTCTCCATCAGGCAAATCTTGTACCTGGAACCGAGTGCTTTGTTAGCTCCTGCTTGCTCGTGGTTCTAGTAAACCTTGCAGAGGAGGCATAATGACCACAACAGGTAGTGTCACTGACATACAGTTCCAGGGTTGTGGGTTCGAACCTCTTCCTGTCTGTGAGGAGTTTGGTGTGTTCTCCCAGTGCCTGCGTGGGTTTCCTCTGGTGTACTGGTTTCCTCCCTCAGTCCAGAACACACGCTGGTAGCTTGATTTGCTACTCAAAAAATGTGTGAGTGAATGATGCCCTGTCCAGGGGGTGTCCCCACCTTGTGATTCCAGGATTGACTCTGGACACACCATGATCCTGAACTGGATAAGTGGATATAGACTGCAACAACAACACGCAAATACACGGTGAGAAACTCTTCCATTATCCTGTTAGAGACTGTGTTCAGCGATATTTATAGAAAAAGGGGTGTAAAATGAACCAGGTACCGAAAAAAATAATTCAAAAACCATTTTTGAGTATTATTTTACAGTTACCATATGATTTCACCCACAGCCCATGCCTTTATTGAGCCGTGATAACTCTGCGGTTCACTGCTTGGGAGTAGGAGTTATCAGCCAATCCACATGCAGGAGGCAGGTTTCTGCAGAAAACATCAGCAACAATATGAGGAGGCAGTGGAGGCGAGTGAAGGGCGAAGCTAATCGGAGGAAGTCTGTTGACATTTTCTGCCATTGGTTCCTGGTTTGTGCTTTCCTAAATCAATTATCCCAGAGTGTGTGTACTCTAGATTTAAACACTACAATCCTGTCAGTGCTGTTCCTTTCAGGCTACAGCAGAGTGCTACATGCTAACTCAGGTTTAACTTGTATACCCTGGTTTGGATTTCTCCTGAGAGGAATATCTTTATACTCAGCAAAGTCACGTCATGTTATCCATTACATTCACAGATCAACCCAGAAGACAACTAGACAACAGAAAGAAACAAGCTCTGGCTTGAATCAGGAATTAGTTCTTTTTACCACTAACAAGAAAATAAAGGCTTTCAAAAAGCAGACAATTTTCTGACCAACTCTGATTGATAGGAACTACTGTTTACCTTTCTACTGTGACCATAAATTCAACGTTAGTCTGAACAGCTGAATTGACCCCAATGCTTCACAAAGCACGTGCACGCTGGTGTTTAACTCTGCGATGTACAGTAATGCTCATAAAAGTTTACTTCTGAGCGAGATCTTGCAGGGGGTCTCTTGCAAACATGGGCCCTCCAAAAAGAAGGACATGAGAGCTGACAAAAAGAGTTTAATATTTCAGGTGCTCCATATTCACACAGCTTTTATATAGACATTTATATGCTCTAAATATTCAACATGTAATAAATAATATAATAAATAAATAAATAATAAATGAAAACCTATCGAATGCAAAATTGATAAAAGCCATATATTTCCATTTTTCAGATATTTAATACATTTTCATAATTTTCATGAGTGACACAAAACTAGAATAAGAATATGATTATAACATTTTTTTATTCCCAATGATTTCTAGAAAATTAAAAATGAAAATGCTTTGACCAGTCCAGTTTTCACTCACAAAATCCTTCAATTTCAAGTACAAATTAATTCATTCATTCTCTCAGGGCACAACACACTCCCACATGCACTCACTTAGGGATAGTTTAGCCTGGTGAATCAACCTACCAAAATTAGCTTTTTCAATGGACTTTAGGAAAAATCTGAACACCTCTGGAGTTGTGTGATAACAACACCACTTCTTACTTCCACTGTGGCACCCTCAAGTGAAAATGCTTTGGACAAAACCTACACAGTCCTCCCACAGTCCAAAAAACACACGTTGGTAGGTGGATTGGTGACTCAAAAGTGTCCATAGCTGCGAATGTGTGTGTGTGAGTGTGTGTTGCCCTGTGAAGGACTGGCGCCCCCTCCAGGATGTGTTCCCGCCTTGTGACCAATGATTCCAGGTAGGCTCTGGACCCACCGCGACCCTGAACTGGATAAGCCTACACAGCCCTTTCCTTATTGCTACAGTCCTTGTTTCCTTCTGGGCAGCTTGACATTATGAGGACTCGACATTATGTCGAGTTGGATTCATATAAGAGTCACATTAATTCTGATATGGTTTCCAGACTAAGCCCCATTGCTGGGATTTGGAAACACATCAGATTTGCACCGGATTCGAGTACTACATACGAAAGTGGCCCAAATCAGAACTGAAAATATCAGACGGAGTGGGATTTTGCTGTTCATATCAACACAAGGAGAACATATCTATGTCACGTGTAGAAAAAGATCTGATTTGGGCCCCAGACAGAATGTCTCACCAAACTTTTTGGTGGTGCAGTTCCTAATCGTGTACAATGTTTTCACTCAAAACTACTAAATACAAATACAAAAATACATTTATTAGATAAGTTTTTGCAAAATGCAACTCACATGAAGAACAAATTGCTTTGTACTCCTGGGGGAAAGTAGTTTATGCTCCAAAGAATGGGTCCCCCAATGTGTAGTTTAGTGTAGAATCTCTGATAAACCCAGACCACCAGTTGTTGAAATAATGGCTGGAGACACTGATATTCCTAACCCTGACTTTTTCATTACACTAAAAATAGAGAATAGCTTGTTTGTGAACTGGCTTGGTATCTTGGTCTTGTAATTTAAACTGAGCCATCCTAATTGCCCTACATTTGCATTAGAGAGATTACTTTTGTAGTGAAATCTTATTTTTTGTAATTACTATTCATTGTCCAGATCTGGCCAGAGAATATCATTATCCAAAGAAATAAAAATGAATAACACATCTGGAAGACAAGCCTGAGCTATACAAATCATACAGCATGACTCACACTTTCTAGGGGTCCACAGTTCAGTGGGAGGGAGGTATTAAGGGGTAACAGTATGCAAGACCGGTGCAGCAGATTAGCCACTGTCAATACTGTGGTCACTGCTTTCCATTTCCTGCTTGTTACCATTTGTTTACAATGAAGGAGTCTGTACTTAATTCTTCTGCAGTATCTGGAACACAGCACTCATACCATCCTGCTCCTACTGTGTGATCCATCAGTCTGCTGGACAGCAATTAAAGGAGACCTGTCCAGGAAATGGCAGCATGGAGCAGGCTAAATGTGCAAGCCACGTTAGATATGGTAAATATATGCAAGCTGTCAGTGAGCACTGCTCCCCAGAGTTACTCACAGAGTGATATCCAGGGTCATATTAAGGCATTGTAGGGCCTTGGGCTAAGTCTAAATTTGGGTATCCACTATACTGGGATCCCTGTAAATGCTACTACTACTAATAAATCTGCTACTATTAGTTCTACTAATACATCTGGTATAACCAGGGGCATTTGTAGAGTACATGTTGTACTGGGGCACATCGAATTTAGAGGGGCACTGCTGCACCCTTCTGCTTTCTAATCAGACATACGGGCACAAAAGTGCTTCCAGTCAAGAGCCTGTTAAACACTGATACTAATAGTTTAAAGTCATTGATTCTCAAACTGTGGTACGCGTACCATTAGTGGTACCTGAAGCAGCAAGAGGTGACATGCCAAATGACCTCAAAATATTTACTACTTAATTCATTCATTATTATCTGTAAGCGCTTATCTAGTTCAGGGTGGGTCCAGAGCCTACCTGGAATCATTGAGCGCAAGGCAGGAATACACCCTGGAGGCGGCGCCAGTCCTTCGCAGGGCAACACACACACTCACACACTCTGACATTTTGAGTCACCAATCCACCAATCAACACTACACGTGTGTTTTTGGACTGTGAGAGGAAACCGGAGCACCTGGAATCGAACCCACAACCTCCAGGTCTCTGGAGCTGTGTGACTGTGACACTACCTGCTGCGCCACCGTGCCGTCATTTACTACTTAATTAAAGAATTTATTTATAACTGAAAATCTAAAGTTTTTAATCTGTAAATTACATTCATTTGTGTTGTAGAAAAATACACAGTAATTGATTACATCTGTAAGGGAACATTCACCCGCTTTTCTTCCCAGGGAGAAACAAGATCCCTCAGTTTTTTGAAAAAGGAAAGAAAACCCAGTTTCAGTTGCTTACTGGACATTAGCAAAGGCTAGAGACAGATGTGAGCAATTTGGATTTTATTATAAAAAGGGCAAAGCAAAAACAAGAAAAACAAGCCGAGATCACGCTCGAGAAATGCTCCGAAGCCCAGAAGGACTAAATCCAGATTTAGCCCAGAAATAGAGATAAACTAAGCAAAAATTCTGTACACGTGAAGACAAAATAGAAGAAAACATTCGACTGAACGAAAATGTGGCCGTTCTTCACATCATTACAGCCCTAAAACAGGGTTTAACACAGCACCTCCCCTCCTTCACCTACTGCTACAAGCACAGAGAGCCACTGTGACCTGCCCCAAGCCCCCACCGTGCTGTTTTTACCTGAAGCCTATCAAAGCACATAACTGATATTAAATTAACCTCTTCATTCAAAATGCTTATTGCCCATGGATTCTATATGTTCTCATACATGTATAACTGTGTTTAAAACATTCAGTTTAGGCCTAGTTATCTGTATCCTCTCTATAATTTTTAGTAATTATTTTAGATACATTTTTGTTAAGCATTTCAAGTCAATAAAAAGCAACAGAAACATGCAAAAATTCAAGCAAGATTTTGCCTTATGCCTCAGGAACAGAAGAAGAACCAGGGTTGCACATTTTTCTGTGGTAAAAATCATAGATGGCACTTGGAGGTTTTGGTTTGATAATGGGGGGTCTAAAATGCTCTCCAAAGTTTGGGAACCACTGGTTTAAGTGATTCAACACTAAAGTGGGTGACTCTGCCATTGACGAGAAATTAAGAGTAAAGAAATTTGTAGTTATTGCATTTATTCTTTTTATGTGCAATTTCTTGAACAAACAGAAACAGAATAAATCATTCTGTAATAAATTTGCATCATGTTGTTATTGTGGACCACACCAGATAATGTTGGGAGGTCAAGTCTTTTGGGCAGGAGTTCAGAGCAGTTTAAGAGTGTGTGTGAAGAAGAGCCCACCCCAGGTTGGTGGGGAGGGTACGCATTTGTTCTTCAAAGTAAAATGCGGAAGATGGCTGTGTTACTAACCTGGCTGTGTGGCTCCAAATTAAACAACATCATTCATTCATTATCTGTAGCTGCCTACCTTGAATCACTGGGCGCAAGGCGGGAATACACCCTGGAGGGGGCAATTAAAAAATAACATTGTTTAAAATTCATAAATGGCAGTCTTTGCCATGAGTGATGTTGTTTTAATGCTCCTAACATGATTTTCTGTGGGCAGGGAATGTGCCTGTTTAAGTGAACAATTTTGGTAGATTGCATTGTTATGAGGAGCTATAACCAAAACAAAAAGTATGTTGTCTGTTGAGTACCTTTCTTTTGAATATTTATGAATGACCATTAATCCGTGTAAAAAACTAAACGGGCTCTGATTGAAAGCATAAGATGCTTAAGCATTTGGAAAGATGCTGGGGCATTGTGGGAAATGTAGTGCCTGTAGTGAATGTGTGTAGTGTGTCCTGTAGTTCTGCTCAGCAGTGATTTTAGTGGGACACAGCTACATTTTACGGAGGCACATTCCCCAGCAAATTGGGTCTAGTGACACCCCTGACTATAGTACCACTGCTACGCCTAGTAAAATAATAATAATAAACTTAATTTAGACAATTTATATATTTTAAGCCGATTTGGAAATGTCTTTACAAGTAAAAAAGAGAAAAGATAAAGCACCACAGTAAACATGGCAATAATAGCACAATTTCCACAACAGGCAAAAAGAATAAGACAGAATATTTCAAGTCAAATCTTCCACCAGCTAAGCTGTAAGTGATCACACATCTTGGCCTAGGCTTAAGCCTGCCACACTTTTTAAATACACAGTACACAAGTATATTCAATGCCAGTTAATTTACATGAGCAGCATCAAAAACACTGCTCATGTTTGTACACTTCTCAAGATTTCAAGGCTTAAATTAGGCCTGCAACTCACTTTGTATTTCAGCATCCAGCAAGGAAGGCAAAGGACACGGGGTCTGGGATCTCATTATTGTTCTCTAAATTAATAGTTTGGAGTTGACATCGTCTTCAGTGAGGCTAACAAACTGGCTAACACAGATAATCCCTCCTAAATCCCATTACACAAAACACACACAGTATAGGGCAGCCATCAAGGAGGGCAGTGTTGGGAAATGCAAATAAAGGGGTCGGAGCCAAACCCCCAATCTGCCTGCACCATGACGGTATACTCTGTGTTTAGAGTTAAGGTTCGGCTAAGTACAAAGAACATAAGCGAAAATGAACTTAGTGTTTGTTATAGTGTGCGAGACATTAAACGTAGTGGGAAAAGCTAAATCCCTTGATCATACAAACAATAAACCAAGATGAAATCTGTATCATGTCATTTGCGATGATGTTCACAAGGGTCCTTGGTGGCACTGGCCATAGACTGAAGCCTCCAAGGCCACAAACAGCTCATGATACGTCAACTTTACAAATTTTACCCACATGTGGTCAGTTAGCTGTTTGGTGTCCAAATTTGGCTACCATTTCTTAGAAACTCTTCAGGGGAGCAATGCCATAAATGTTAGAGGGATGCTAACTTGGCAAAAGGCAAGTTGGGTCTATGACGGAACAGTGTTCTCTCCCATAACATTCAAACCTTACATGAGTAAACAACTTGAGAAAAGCACTTAACCTCTAACTTCTCCTCAGGTTCTGGGATGGATGTATGTCACTCCAGGTGTGTGTGCTCACAGGTTAATTTTAGAGACGCAATTTTGTTGAACTGCTGTGCAAGGACAGTAAAGGCAGGTTTTAGAGAGCCTCTAAAAATCTGAAACCCCACTCAGATTACAGCCAGGTCTTCAGTAACATGAGAAAGGCACCTTGTTGTGGTTTGTGACCCTGTACAATTGAACAGTGGGGTAAGCCATTTTAGACAACAATGATGTCGTGATGAAATCTGGCACCAAGCAGGAGTATGGATACCATATCCTTTCTCACATTTCACATCTTGCATCCATGCTCTTGTGTGATAGCCCTGCACAGAAAGTAGAGCAAGATTAGGTCAATTCTTAGGGGGTGGATGTTCTCTACACTGCATTCTGTTGCACAGTGAAATACTGATTATTTTCATGGTTCCCAATAAGGAATGTGATTGATAGAGGGAAAATGAATGAGAAATCAATAAATAAAGCCAGTGTTTTTGCTCTTCATGCCATTCTGCTGGACACATTGTGTTTGATTTAAACTGAGGCTGATTCTCATCAGCACCTAAAGCCAGTCATTATGCCCAGGGCAGTTTAGACCAGGTAAGAAAAGTTCTGTGCTATTTGATCCAAAGCCTGCCAAAGATGTACATTTCATGATGACCCCAGGAAACTGTAACACTTTAATGAAGACCTGGATGCAGGGAGTGATTTGAAAAATATTGGAGTCTTTAGTTTCTATTGATTTCTAGTGCTTGCTCACTTCATAGCTAACAATGTGTAAACTAGTGTTCGTTTTGGCAGTGGACTTTGATTTAGTTTTAGTCTTTGGACTAAAATGTGTAATAGTTTTGTTCCTGTCTTTAATATTTAACATAAAAAGCCTAATTTTAGACAAATAATTTATTGAAATTTTTATTTATTGAAAATTTATTTTTGTATTAAATAAATACATTTATTAATAAATGTATTTATTATTTATTATAAAATGCACTGAAATATATTACAAATTTATTGAAATTTATTATACATTTCAATAGACTATAGATAAAAAGTTATATTACATTTAAAAACAAGTGAACATACAAAAAATTATGAAAGCACTGTGGTCAGTTTATTTTGCAATTAATTAATATTTTAAGTTCAAAACTGCTGCAGAAGGCAATTGTGACTTAGACTAGAGTCTGCTCCAAGAATTTCCACTCTATCAATCACTGGTTCATAAGTTCATATGAAAGACTCACAGATGCCAGAAGAATCAATTCTCTACTCGACTCCTCTTCATTATTCCTCCTGGCCCTCTCATTGCCCTTGCAACAGTAAACAGGCAGAGCATTTTCATGTCTTTATTTCCTTGCTACATAGTTTCCAAATCAGGAATGACAGGTTGTTTATCAGTCGTTCATATTTTCATTTTCCTTCATTGTCAAAACACGCAAAATATTTTGTAATAGTTCTCACCTATCATTTTTATTCAGTTCTCATCTAGTTTTTGTTTTCATAGTTTTTATTGACTCATTTTAAACTTTACATTTAAAGATGCTAAATCTTGGCACTAAACACATCTTGGTTTGACCATATCTGGATGTGATATCTCATGGACACTGTTACAGCAGCACGAAAACAAGCTTAGCTTCAAAGCTTTGTATTCCTGGATCTCTTGCCCAGCGTCTGTGAAAAGTTTTCTGCCAGTGTCCTCAGACCAGTTCAGTTCTTTTTTTCTTTGCCAAGTGGTCACCATGGCAAAGAACGCAATGTTTAATGCCTTTAAAGTTTTATTTCCCTTCTGTTCCCAGCTCCTACTGACCACTGCAGAGCCCTGATGATGAGCTGGGCGCTTTTCAGCGGCGAGGCTAGATGTGATTGTCCATTGAAGGCATTTGGAAAGAGGATGGTGACGCATGGCAGTAGCAGAATAGCCTGGAAACTCTTCAGTTCCCAAACACAATGCCTTAATCATGGAAATGATGGAAAAACACTGAGCGAATTGAAAACAGCATGTCGCCTTGTAAGTTGTTTTGTGTTGAGAAGCCTTCCTTTACAGAGGCCCTTTCAAAAGATACTCTGAGTTTCAGCAGAACCGTGCTATTCATTAGCAATTCAGCAAGTCTCCTGCCCAACCCTGCACACACACACACTAAAAAAAAAAAAAAAAAAAATAAAAAAAAAGATTTGGGAGAGGCCTGACAATACATAGAATAACAGAGTGCCATTTTTCAATGAGAAAGGAAATGTGCATTGCAGCTTATAACTATTTGGTGAAGCCAGCGCTGAATTTTGATATGGTCTCAGGTCAGTGGATCATAAGTCTCTTAGAAGGGTTTGTTTTCGCTGCCTTACTTTAGAAATGCTCACTTCAGTGGCAATGATTCATTCGTTTTCCATATACTGCCACACAGCGTATGCGACACCATCGAGCCACTGAGTTTTGAAAGGCGTTTTGTCAAAGTCTGAGTGCATGACAAGCCTCCACATGTTGTTAAACTTAATGAGTGGGTGACAAGTCGGGAAGCGGAGCATTTGCTTGCTAGAGTAAACCACGTGGAGGAATACACACAGAATCTGTTTTTATTATTTTTTTTTTGTACTAGCACGCCTTTCTGGTCACATCCATCATTTCCGTTTCATTGGCGAGACAAAGATCTCACCTGTTCTGATCCCATTTGTCACCGATTTTCAAGTGTCAGACGGAAGTGAATCACTGCGCATTTGTAGCCACTGCTCCTGCACCGCCATGCTTGGATATTCATTATCTTCCCTTAACTTTCACTGTGAAGGCACCTCATTAACTACTCAAACAACTATTGCCCACATTGGTGCACAAAAAAAAAAGCCAATGCAGATTGAGGCTTTTCAGCAAAGTTTTAATGAAAGACAAACTCCTTGAGTCTGCAGCAAACAGGAGTGATATATGGTGTTCTGGCTCGCATCGTCAAGTGTGAGGATGATATTTAAATATGCATTATGCCAGATTTAGCAGACCCACTTAGACAGAACGACCGGTACTGAACCAAGAAAACAGCACTTTAAAGTTCCTCTCTGTGCTAATGCTGCTGTAAATCACGCTAATCAAAATGCCTGGAAAGACAATAACAATGTGCAGAAGATTCAGGTTCACTTCTGGTCCCTTTTTTTCTAAAGTTGCGTCAGCTTGCATTAAGCTACTCAGAATTGCTCTGAGCCCTGAGCAATAAACAACGGGACTATTTGGGGGCTTTCTCCAAATTAGCCGAGAGAGCAGAGACCCAAACAAAGGGACGACAGAAGGTTGCTCACTAACGTCTGTGAAAGTCAGCGCCGCTCTGGTGAAATGTCTGAAGTGTGTTTATTAAATGTTGCCATCTTCATTAAGGGAAATGGAATAATAGGACCTCCAGGGCATTTTAATGATAGCGTGTGATATTGACAATATGCCTGCCCTAGCTATCGCATATGTTCCAAATGAAATGCGTAGGCACGATGGCTTTTATAATAGATATAGAGATGGGAAAACTGGCCTCAGTGAGGGTTCTGGAGATGTCTGATCCAACTCCACACCATTCCGATTTGCATCTCATTCATCTGAGGGACCGAAATCGAGGAACAGAAAACATGTCTTAAAAAGCAAGAACACATGGCCTCATTAATCAGTGCTGACTCTATACATTATCCTAAAGGGGGTCCCGCAGGAAATCAGCTGTAGTTTACCGCAAACGCGCCTACGTACAAGCGTGAAATATAAGCTTTGGTGCTCCTTTCATCTCACTGTTTATTCAGCACTTTGACCATGCCGTTTAATCATCTTCCAAGTTTTATGCCATTATTTATTATTCAGTGCACGTCATAATATTCAGCCTCAGAGCTTATTACAGCAAAGCCCCCGTCGCTAAGAACCCGGCAGTGGTTTTGTGAATTTGCTATGTTTGGTATGCTGTGTCTTGTGTAAATGAATGCAGGCGCCTGCGCAGGTTCTCTGCTCATTATGTGTAATCAGCATTATGATAAAGCAATACTCACCCCTCTGTCCTCCTGTAAGAAGAATCAATAAGTGAATGCTGCACTTAGTGATGTCTGCAGAGTCATATCAGGATCTGACAGATGGGATATTGCTTCTCGGAACTCTTTTAAATTGTAATTACTGGGTGAAAATTAGGCTACTTTTATAACAGATATAAAAAAATTCCACTTTCAGACAAAAGGAGTTTTTTTTTAAACTTTTTTAAAAATTGAACAGTCAGTGTAACCTAAGCAGGAAAAACCCTTTCAGAACCAGTGTAATGTTAGTGGAAACCTGGATTCATATATCAGCTACAACTGGGCAGTAATAAAAAGTGACAAATTCTAAAACTTTTCTACAATTTACCACAGCTTTGGGGTTTTAATGAATCATCTATGCCATGCTTTGGTCAAAATACCACAAGGATCCAACAACACAGCACTTTTCTTACACTATCAAAACAGCCTTGGTCAGAGCGGCCATTTTCTGCTGTTCCTACTGTTCCTACTCCATGCTCTTTTTTGCCATTTTCGCTTAGTTCTCTCATTTATTTTGGTTGTCTTATTTCTTTACTCTTGTTGTCATTTGTTTAACATTTGTTAAACAAAGGATCAATACAGTAAACAATACATGAATGTGTCATTTTATTCCATTTGTTTTAGACTTGTGCAGCCCACAAAATTTGAGTGGGGGTGGCCTTGTATTGTAATTTATAGGTTGGTAGGAGCGACAGATCCTCAAATGAATGTGCACATTCACTGAAAATTTGATTTCTTTTAAAAGCAATGTTTAATATAAGTAAATAAATTCTATTTGCTAACCATTAGCTAGCTCTCCAGTTTGTTTGCGTGCTCAAGAAGGATCTAATGTGTTTACAAACCATGTGAAACCTCAGTTATTGAGGTGCTATTGAACCCTACAAAATGCATGGTGTAGGCCCCAGAAGCAAGGCACCCACCCCTTAACTGCTCCCAAGGTGTGGGGATGGTTGGAATAGCTGCCTGTCACTCCTTAATCCTGTGTCCTCAATGCTCATAGTGCAGTAGTGTGCATGTGTGTGTACACTTTTTCATTCATCTATTTCATTGTAGGCTGTGCAATGACAATAAAAACCTTGCCCAAGGACTTAGTGTTGTATTCCATGTTTCCCTGAGTGGGGAACTGAACCCCAGGCTGCTACATAAAGGGCAGTACTACCACAATGCTATACCAACCACAAAAAAAGTTTCCTTACACGGACTAACTGCGAACTGCAGATGTGCTATGAGGTGCCTCCTTTGACTAGTGCTGGCTCGTTCCATTCAGTCCCCATAAATATTACCAATGCATAATATTGTTTACATTGGAAATGTTGTGTGCATATGATCATGCAGAGAAGGGTCTTGAGGTGGTCCAATATATAGATGCTCTGTACAAAAGCACTGAGGCAGGGGATTAAAGAGGGAAAAATCCATATTCACTCCCCCATGATAACCGTGTGTCTCCTGCTTGCATGCAAAGCAGTTCATATGAGTCGGATAGGAGTGGGAGTGGTGGTGGTTGGGGGGGCATTTAAACAAGACAAAAGAGCTAAAATATCACTATGTAAATCAGAGAAAGGGGAAAGGCAGGGATTCGCTGATGTGCATGATAAGATGGCTCCCTGCCTGCTGCGCCTGCGAAGATGCAATAGGTTCTGCACGAGTGGAAGCATTCAAATGGCTTTCCTCAAGAGAGCCAAGCATGCGGCAGCAACACATGGTATTACAGGCTGAGGAAAGATAAGGATTGGTCCCAAATACCTCATCTCTATACCCATACATAATGCATAGTGCCGTGGGCCATCGCTTAAGAAAAGGGTGGGGAAAAAGTCATTTTGGAAAATAAATAAATAAACAAATACATAAATAATTAGAGAGTTGGAAACGGATTCAAAAATCTTGGCCTTGTCTATCAACAAAGTGCACGTCGATGGGGGGGAAATAAGATTGTGAAAATGCAGCAGCGGCGGGCTAACAAGGGATAAGGACAGGGAGCGCCAGCGCCACTTCCATTAGCATAGCCTGCAGTCACCTCGACATGTCTCTCGCTACACTGAGGGGGGGGCATGTGGGGGTGGGGTTTGGGGGGTGGTGGAGAAACCTCTGGTATTGAAAAAAGGCTGATTATTAGATTCAGAAGCTCTATTCCCCGCTCAAGCAAATGCCAACTGTTTGTGTGAAGACAGTTTGCCGGGCCAGGCTGGTCATGCGCTCTGGATAACATGCTGTTGATTTGTAATTTCACAGCAACATCAGGCAGGCCTCGGCGCTGTCACCGACTCCATCACCGGCGCCGACTGATTGACAGCCACATTGAATTCATACCCGCATTGCTCAGTTTCAATTACTCAATAAACATGTTGCCTTCAGTTTAAGTTGTCAGGTCTTTGCTGAAGTGCCACTGATAAGCCATCTTCTCCCAGATGCTGGAGGCTGATGGGCCTCTGCGAATAGACCTGAAGAAAAAAAAAAAAAAGAGAGAGAGAGAAAAACCATCCAAAATGGCTCAGGCTCCCTGAAGGGATCACTCGGAATGCAAAACAGGACAACTGCTTGCCTGCGTATCCTGTGGGTCTATCTGAGGGAGGAAAAAAAATGATATGACCAGTTCTACTCAGCCATTCATACTGTCCTTTGAGGACTGCAAGGGGCCAAAAACAATCTGGTATATATTCTGATCAGAAGTGTTAGGGAGGATTGTTTGAACCGTAGAAAGTGCCTCAGCCTAGTAACTTCAGGAAAATGCTTACAGCATTATGTCTATGGCTCACAGAATCAAGTCTTGGCCACACGTGTGACAAACATCATGAGCCAGGCGTTACTTGGGTTATGGTAGGTGCTGTATAGGCCAAACGTGAGCCAAAAACCCATTTGACCCAGATCTGGTCCACAACACATCCAATATCTGGCCCACGTAAGGTGGACCTGTCGCTAAGTTGAGGCCACCAGACTCACCCTGGCCAGATGTGGGCCATAAGAACTGCAGATGTGCCACATTGGGCCAGACATTAATTGCTATCTGGGCAGGCATGGAAGGCTGGACCCTGGATTTTCTGAAGAAAATGAAGAACTCAGATCTCATGTCAGTTTATCACAGAATGAAGAGTCACTAACTCCATCAATGGGCATGTCTTACTGATAACCACACTGAATTCAAACCTGCACTGCTCTGTATCAGTCACTCAGTAAACATGTTGCCTTCAGCTTTGGTTGCCAGGTCCTGACTAAAGTGCCACTGATAAGCCATCTTAGATGGTAAAATCTGATGGACGTGTATAGACGTTCAGGTTTGGAACCTAAAACCGGTCAGTTATTTGCGAACAAGATCATTCATAGTTTATTCTGTTTAGCAGTGTGACGGGTTAGATTATGAACCCTGTAAAGTGTCCCTTACCCCGCTTCTTCTGCAAAGGATTTACAACTGAAGGTTTCAGTATGTGGCTCACAGAATCTAGAAGCTTCCAAGGACGCCCAACTCTGGCTAACGAACTGTCTGCGAGAGTGGTGTTTTCTAAAGATATTCATAGTGTTAGCCCCCTGCTGCCTACACCACTTCCTCTGGTAATCATCTCCCCAGTGGGCCAAGGGCACAAATGGGTGTTCCTGTGCGCAAAAGAGTCAACGTGTGCATCATGTCGCCTTAATGCACTCCATGCCCACTCCCCCTTATTATACTGTAACCCGCCTGAGCAGCCCAGCCAATGGGATTCTGGCTCGGCATGTTAATAATGATGCCTTTGGCTTCATCATCAAGCGGCCCAGAGCCCTCACTGAGTCACATGCTAACATCGAAACCAGACAGGAGACCATTCCAGCTCCCAGCCTCTGTTTTCACATCAATTTACATATTCAACACTGCGCTTTTTCTTTCTCCCCTCATACTGCAAAGGCACATCTTTTTTGGGGGTGGATATGTATTTATTGATTTATTTATTTATGAGAGGGAACTGTAAAAAGAGAGCGCAAGACACAGAGAGAGAGCAAAAGAGAGAATGTGCTGATGTGTGAACTTCCTTTTGAAAAGGACATTTGTATGCAGATTTGTCCTGGGTGGCTTCGGAGTGGTTGTAAGGGCTGGCAGGGCTGCAGCGGTGGAGCACAGAGTCAGCTCCATCTGTGCTGGGCCACGGACGCCCAGCTGGACAAACACCAGCTTAACTAGGCTCTATCCTCCTGGAGAAACACTGACAGAGGAGTGTAAACAGGGCACAACTTCTAGCTTAATACTCTGGCAAAGTACTGGGTGAGTTAAATATGTGGTCACCATTGTCAACAAAACCCTGTACGTCAGAAATAATAACTTGGCGAGACAATGAGATATACATCCACAGACTATTTAAAAACAAAAGGTAAGGCTACAGTGCAGTGTATTGATATGCAATGCTGGTGACAGCAACCAGACATCTAAGGCCACAGCTCTTAAACAGCTGAAGCTAAGCAGGTTAGGGACCTACTGGTCCTAACATGGACATATAGGACAACTGGAAATGGTGATTGTGGGGCTAATAGTGTGTGGGGTTTGATGCTGCACATTGGTGGTCACTGAGACAGCTCACTAATGTTTCAAAGAACAGAAAGCAAATTGGGTGTCTGGGAAACTGCTATATAACTGTAACCATCATTCATTGTCATAATAATAATGCTTTTAAACACATTCTGGTCCACCTGAGATTAAATGTCCCCAGTGGGCAGCTTTTGATTTGAAATCGTGTGAATAAAATAAGAAACTAAAAATGTCAGCCCTTCTTTGTCAGGGCTCCTATGACTGGGTCATTATACAGTAGACAAATGAAGTAAGTATAAGAGTTAAGGTATAATTTATTTAGCTGAAATCAGGTAGCAGTTATTAGCTTCTAAGTTATGGGGTAATTGCAGCTTGTCAAGCTACATTCAAGGCCATCCATATCTCTGCTAACATGAAGTGTATATGCCCTTACTTAGCAGATAAAATGCCTGGAAACGCTGCTGAGATCTACTTTGCCATTCCGTTCTTTGTAAGTGCCTCAGGCATGTTTTAGATACTTTATTTGTTTATTTATTTATTTACAATTTTTTTCTTATTTTTTTATCTGATAGCACTCTCACCAGTCCCATCCGTAAATATTGTTGATTATAATTTATCTTGGCACTATGGCCAGGTCTTTTGCTTGGGGGAATATTTACATGAGCTTAGCACTGCTCGGTCTGCTTGTGCATAATTTGTGGACCATAAATTCTGTGTTGTCTGAGCTGCAGGAGCAGAGTTATGGATCACCCCCCTCCCTCTTCCCTCTCATTACCTTCCATACCTTATCCACAGTTCATTCCACCTTTACTCATAGGTGATGCAGTGCCGCAGATGCGTGACCACTCAGCAGCAGCCAGCAAGCTGAGAGACTGAGGCACTCTTCAGGTGGATAATTTCCGCACTGACCGAAAGAGCACAAAAACACTGGATGGTTAAATGTAGCAGTGGCATTCGACTGAGACCTTGCATTTTGTCCCTACCTACCCAAGGGTTGCAGGCATATGATTTATTTTTATTTTTTGCCATGGCTGCCATATTGGGTACATGGTGTTTGGCTTCAGATTTCAGCACCAATGTAAACAGATGAGGAAAATGGCTCAGAATTTACCTCATAAAAAGTTCTCACTGCGCTGGAGAGTCTCACAAAAATCAAGCACAGAAGTCTACACCCTCCATAGGGTGCAGTGTCTGTCATAAAATAATGGTATCTACACTCACTTAGTGCGTTGTATGTCAAAAATAATATTTAGTCAGCCATAAGGTTTGTGTCCCCTGTTGAATTAGAGCTGGGTTTAGTATATTTAGTTTTATTATGCATGATTTGCAGTACACAGGGAATATGGTGCTGTTTGGAACAAAGCCTGGGCTCCTCCCTACTGACTGACACAGGCTAACAGATGCAGATAAATGGTTCAGGAGTCCACACTTATATTCCTTTAATTTTCATGTTTAAAAGAGCACCAAAAGTGTTAAACATCACATTTTTTATTTGTGTGTAAGTACCTAATATAAACAGTGACCTCACCAGCAAACCATGGGTTTTAAAGGTCTATTTTGCCAAGACAGTATGTCATAGTGTAAGAAAACAAGCAATAAGACAACTAGTCAAGCCAGCGTGGCATGAACAAATGTGTTGTAGACATTTGCTGAATGCTAATTGGTGGAGTATAAGGATTCATTACAAATATCTCCAAAAGCAAACCTAAGAAGCAAAGCTCAGTCATTCATTCATTCATTCATTATCTGTAACCACTTATCCAGTTCAGGGTCGCGGTGGGTGCAAAGCCTACCTGGAATCATTGGGCGCAAGGCGGGAATACACCCTGAAGGGGGCGCCAGTCCTTCACAGTGCAACACAGAGACACATTCACTAACACACTCACTCCTATGGACACTTTTGAGTCGCCAATCCACCTACCAAGGTGTGTTTTTGGACTGTGGGAGGAAACCCACGTGGACACAGAGAAACTTCAAGAACACACCAAACTCCTAAGCTCAGTCATGAAATGTCTAAAAAATAAAAACTACAAAGCACGTTCAAAAAATTAAGCCTACAATTTGTTTTAAACACAATTATACATTTATGAGAACATACAGCTATAATTTTGGGGAAATAAACAGTTTGAAAGAAATAAAAACATGAAGGTAGATTAATTTAATATGCGCAGTGCTCACAGCGGCTCTCAGCACTTGTAACAGTAGGTGAAGGAGGTGCGGCACTGTTTATAGGACTCTAATGATGCAAAGATCAGCCACATTGTTTTCCTTTAGTTACGTGTTCTTTCTATTAATGCTTCTAGATTCAGTCCTTCTGGGATTAGGAGTATTTCACTGGGTTGGTCTTGGTTTGTTTTTTTTCACGTTTCCACTTTGCCCTTTTCTGCAATAAAGTCCAAATTATTCATGTCTGTCTCTAGCCTTTGCTTACGTTCAGTAAGAAGGTGAAACTGGGCTTTCTTTACATGGATTTTACAAAAATATTGGGAGATCGTGCTCCCTCCCTGGAAATAACAAGTGAGGGAACGCTGCTCAGCCCTTCCCTTACAGACTACTGAACTAGTGTTTATTCGTGAACCATGTTGTGGGTTATTTATTTATTTATTTTACACAAACAGATTTGATTAAAACTTAATTATTAAAAGCGTGAAACATTATGTAGTTTACACATGAACATATTTCAGCTTCAGTTTTTCAATTATTAAATAATTCTTTAGTTAATTAGTACATTTTTCCAGGTCATCTGGAATACCAGCACTTGCTGCTTCATGTGCCACCAGTGGTATACGTACCACAGCTTGAGAACCTCTGTTTTAGCTGATGCAACACATTTGAAATTGAGGAAAAACATAAAAATCCAAAAATCCAAATGAAGTAATCAGGAAGCTATTTTTCAGATAAACCAGGGGGCTGGGCTGGTCATAGTACAGGGTGGTTTAAAAAAGGAAGAAAAATCCTTGGATGATGTGTAATCCATAAGCTACCTCTCAGTTTCTCTCTCTCCATCCACCCTCCATCTTCTACAGTATAACTTCTCTGCTGCAGGAGTGTCCAGGGGATGAAGGCCAGTGCTGGCAGGTGAGTTAATCGATGGGAGGTAACTCCTGCAATATCGCTCCTGCAGGTGCTCCCGAGAGTTTAGATGATGAAGCAGATCGCAATCAAGGTAGGGGGAACTCAAACGAATGACTTTGATGAAGTTCCTGTGGCAGGCCGAGGATGGGCTTGAAGGATTTGACCAAGCCCAGGCCTCCTTTCCGCTCTCAGCTGGACTCAAAAGAGCGTGTAATCAATCCTGCCGGTCTAATTTTGGAAGAGCTCTGAGGGGGTCTGCTGAAGCCCATCCTTTAAGGGAAAGGTTTGGAAATGACGGGACACATCAAGGCCGCATCCCAGCCTGCCAGACCGGCCATATTTACTCAATGTCATCGCCCTCTTTGCTGCATCCTCTCTTCCGCCAAGATATCCCGTGTGGTCCTTTATCAACACAAGGCCAGGTGCATCCTGGGAGGTTCATGCCGGGCCTTTATCAGGGCCGGGGCATTGGCATCCAGGGCCGAGGGATCAGAAGCACCCCGGAGAAGGGAACCAGCCTGGGGAACCAGCCACAGGGACGCGGCAGTCTGCCCACATCAAAGAATTGCGAAGGCCATGGCACCGGGCTACAAACGTGAAATCTTGTCAAGAAAAAAACTCTAATAGACCAAGCCTGGCACTGCATGGCTTTGGGCAGCAGAGCAGTCATGGCGGTACATTCGCTGCTGTTGTAATGACATTGTGGAAATCCGTGGGAGAGGGCAGTCATTAGTGTGCAGGAAAGAGCTGCGTACCAGTGGTTCAGGGAAATAACTCGAGATGTGCTGTTGAACAGCAAAGATGTTTTTGCCTCAGGGCAAGACACTGATTAACTAAGAGCTAGTACATTCCATTGTACGCTGTCTGACCGACCTGCAATGCGTGAGCTGCACAACTGCTCTGTGAGCTGCGATCTTGTAGCAAATTAACTCGGAAGAAGTCACAGCAATCAGAGTGTATGAACAAGACATGCAATTTGTGATGAGGTCTAAAAGTTTTATCACATGGCAGGGTCAAATGGGAAGCATGCCTTTCTGCTCCAAATCAGGCCAAGTTTTTTTCCACCCATCTCTCTGACATGAATATGCAAAGCACATCAGGAAGTTCTCAAGGCACAGACTAGTCTCAAGGTGATTTTGAACATGTTTGATCAAAAGACTGTTCCCAGGATTCATGAAATGGGTACAAATTATGATCAGCACTGGACAAATGTGTACTACTTATGTTTCCGGACATTCACATGAAATTCTGGCAGCTCAGCATGAAAGATCAGCCTTAGAAAAAATCCAAGAAACCTAAACCTAATTCTAATAACCACATACAACCAATAAGCATAACCACATATACACATCCCTATGAGTGATCTTATGCTTAGTCCATAGGGGTACAAATGGCAGCATTTTGTAATGTTATTTCTAACACCTAACCCTAAATCTAACTCTAAACCTAAGCCTAATACTAAACTTAACTGTAAATCTAACACAAATCTCCAATCGATTACAAAATGTGCAGTGATTTGTGTTAAATGCTAAAGCTAACAATGAAATCTAAACATAACCCTAACCCCAAACCTAACCCTAACACTGAATACCTCAGTCTAAGTTGCAAAATATGAGAAAAGGAATTGATTTGCATGGGTTGAAAATAAAAAAACCTAAGACTCACACTATGGCAGTTTTGTGTAGCGATAATGCTAACAGAATACAGCTCTCTAGTGGATTTAGAGAAACAGAACAACCTGTGAACCAGAGCTCTCTTAGTGATCATGCAATAACTATAAATTACGATGAAGCTAAACTGTACACACGTTACATATTTCTGGGTTACTCATTTTGTTCAAATATGTACCACTTTTTGGAGAAATTGTTGCAAGGAAAGCCATAAACCTGGACCCCTATGGCACTGAGTGCGGGGAATGATCTCAGAGGACTTGTGCCACTCTGCATACAAATGAAAGGGAAGATCATAATAGTGCCTTGGCGCCCATTTCGCTCTCTATTCCAGTCGCATCAGAATCTGTCTTTTGACAGCAGGTGATTTCTGTGACAGCAATTAGCGCGGATGTTTAAGCTGCTCGACTGGGCGCATTAGTCCGGGTGCCAAAAATTTGCAGGACGTGGTGCCGATAAATACGGTGCCTCTTTCTTTATGGGTGCCGGTAAATCATTATGAAGAGAGGAGAAAGGCAAAGAGGATTAGTGTGTGGCACGCGGCACGGGCTGCGTATAGCGTCAAAGGGAACCTGCTGCCCAGCTGGCATAACTGCTCTTCTAATAGAATCCCATGGCTAATACCTTCCGCTAAAACTGCCTGTGCTAAAATTAGGCTCCGTTGAGGGACAGGCTTTGTAAGGATGCTCACACTGTTTAGGTTAAGGCCTCTGTCTGTAATCAGCCTCATGGCGCAGCAGGGCAGTTCTGCCACTTTGTCAGGGGAAGCTAACAGCATTTATGAAGTGTTAGTGCTAGGGAAATGCAGGCTGTTGATGTACACATGAGTTGATGGACACATGAGTTCATCACAGACTCACACAGTCACTCAAACCCAAGCCACCAACCACCATTTGTTTCTGGACTGTGGGAGGAAACCCCTGGAGGAAACCCATGCAGACGCAGGGAGAACACACCAAACTCCTCACAAACAGTGACCTGAGGCTGGGATTGTTTATGCTTAAGGCTTGTTTATGCTTCTGGGTTAAACCTATGATGTAAGAAATGCATAGGTCTCGAATAAACACAAATCCTACGCCGCAGACTGACACACCTCCCCAGAAATGTTAGGGGTCACATCAACGCAGACGACTGTGATTGGACAAACATGGATCAGTTTGAACCAAGGATTCCAGAGATATAAACTCCTCTTCTCCACACTAAAGAGACTGCAGACGGCAGATAATTCCTGTTCAGAGAACACTTCATACATCAGTTTTGACGTCACTGAATGAATAAAAAGGTAGAACAAGGGGGAAAAAAAACACGGACTCTTGCTACGAGGAGTGGGAACACGGGGGGAATAGAGCTGGCGTTTTATTTGTTTCTTTCCTGACACTGTATGTAAGCTAAACTCTATTCCAATTAGTGCCCTACTCCTTAAATAGTGCACTTTACCCATTATAAAACAAATACTACTACACTACTACATTTTGTATTACTTGGGGTTGAGGTTGTGATAAACGCTCACAGTGCAGGGCATGTAGGGAGACGGCTACGGCACAGACTCTGTGTTCAGTCAACGCAGAGGGATAAATCTGCATTGAACCCCAGGAACTTGGAGCTGTGTGACAGCAACATTACCTGTTGTACTGTGACATACCTCAATTAGCATAACAGAGGATTTTATAAGAGTCCAATTGCAGTATAAACAATAAAAATAAAGCTAGATGCTAGTTTAAGATTTTCTTTCTCTTTATATATATATATATGTATTATCCCTGTGTATCTAGCGGCAGCACTCTTGCAGAGTACACTAGGTCCATAGTGACATGTGTAATGGAAAGGAATGCACACAGACTCGCAATAAAAGCTCTGTATTGACTTCAGCATAATCCCCCTTGGTGAAGTATTTGGGGAGACTTAAGTTCCACATCACAGTGCTGTACAAACAAGGCCTGAGTCTGAAGGCCTTAACCAGAGAGAGGGGTTATCTGGGAATGTCATTTGAATGAAGAAATAGTTCTGTTCTGAGTATCACTAAACGACAAGAACTTCGGCCAAAGGTCAAGACCCTAGTGGCCTTGATTTACCCACGAATGTAACAGGATTGGAGAACCACACACGCCCACTTACCTGAACCCCTGTACTGTGTGTTGACTATGGAACAGTGTTTTGGCATTCTTTTTTTTTCTTTTAATTACCTCACCCACTAGCAGATTCCACCAACATGCCAAAGAAGCAGTTTTCTTACATTATTCAGGAGCTGCAAGATTCCACTTTGGCACGCTTTAGAATGTACTCTCTAACTCGATTATGCCAGGCAAAGGAGAGTGGGATAAAATAGGGGGGCAACACAATTGGGCTCGCTGCTCCACAAGAATCCTATTGCTGCAGGAAGAAATAAAATCAGTGGCAGAGATGCCTCCTGCTGCAAATCCCTGGCAGATTGAAACCACACAGCTCCTTCTGCAGAGCCTGCATTTACAGCCTACACGAAGCTGGAATTGTGTGTATTTAAAAAAAAAAAAAAAGGACCAACACACACACAAGGACACATATACAAGGACACACACACACACATACAGCATACATGTCAGAGCACACAAAGCCCGGCTGCAGCCGTTTCCGTGTTGGAGGCTGCTCTACCCTTGAGCTGATGTAAGGTATTCTCAGTAATATCCTCTGTACTTTTCCCCAGCTCCCACTTTACAAGAACCAGTGCTGTTAAATAAAAAGCTACGGAGGCCCACAGGAGCAGAATGGTAAAAGCATGTGAGCATTTGATTCCAGCTGAATTATCCCGGGGAGGGTGCTTACTCTGGGAAATGTATAGGGATTGTTTCAAGTGTGTGATGTCAGAGTGGCTGGCTCCTTTCAGCAGGCGGAGGGTACTAGTGAGAAAGGACAACCCCAGCGAGCAGACAGAAGGAGACAGTGATTTCATCTCCACCGCCGTTTATTTTTTCTTTTTATGACCTCCCGTCTTCGGCGAGAGCGCTGTCACTCGCCACAGTCCACGCTTCTTTAATTGGATTGCGAGCAAGCCCTGTTCCATTCTGAAACGTCCTTGAAATGCGAGGTCGTCCGGTCGGCCCCAGAGGTGACCCGCCGCCCAGTCAGTCAATTAACCGCCCAACTTTGCTCGGCAAGTGCCCGCCTAAGCTTTTCCCTTTCCCGACCGCTCCACGCCCCACAGGAGCAGGCCGACCAATCCACAGGACAGAAAAGAAAAGGGTCCGGCTTAAAGCTGGCCATTTCTCTGAGTGCTTTCCCAAGGTGATGCACTTAGGGCTCCCACTGGCACGCCCTGTGCACAAAGTGCAAAGCAGAAAATTGCAGCATAATTTTGGCACCCCCTCCTCCCAAAAACAAAAGTGGCATAACAAGAGGGGTAAAGAGGGGGAAAAAATAAAAAATAAAATCCTCAGCTCTGTGCTTTTAAAAATAACAGGCAGTTTGGTTAAGTGGGCTGTGCGAGAGAACCAGTGATGTATAACCAAGACCCTGCATTTAATTAAGCCGGCCTCCTCCACTTTTTCTGCAAGCGTGCATAATCATTTCATACACTGTGATATCATCTGCTTAATGCGCTATTTTACCATACTGTTAAACCTGGGCGATAAATCTCACAGAGCTTTCCTTTAATAGATGCAGGCTGAATAATGTGTGCATTAGATTAGTGGCTCAACCTTCATTTTATTTCATTATTAATTTATATATTTTGATTTTTTTTTTTTAACGCTTTGGTGTTATCGGGCTGTCCGCTCCCAGAGGAGAGCATCTTTATGCCCTCACTGTGCTTCTGGGTGATTGTTTGTTTCAGTTCATTTTGCATCAGATGATGCATTCGATTCAGTTCATATATTTACAAGGACTGCACCACCCACCTACCACCCCCTGGCAACTCACAGCCTTATCCACAAACGCTTGTATCACAGATGGATACAGTTATTTAAAGGACCAGATTAAAATAAATAAATATATAAATAAATAAAAATACTCACTCGCATACATACATACTCACTCACTTAGCTGCACTCATTCATACATACAGACTCAATCAGTCACACACACACACACACATACATGTATATACACAGACTCCCTTGCATATAAACATAATCATTCACTCGCTCACTGGCATGCATACTCATATACATATTCACTCAATCTCATACACATACATATTTACTCATTCAGACGCAGACATACACTCATACTCTCACTCATACACACATACATACATTCATACCCTCCATACACTTTTACAGTGAAGCCTCACTGGATTTGTCTGTTCTTTTGCCTCAAAAATAAACAAATAAATAAAAGATTAAAGACAGGTCACTGCAAATTGTTGTGGGAGATGGTTATTGTGCCTACATTTTGTACAGATCCTGGAATGGATTTTAGCAATCACAAACCCAACCTGAGACCAAGTTACTACATTGACTCCCCTTTCTCACTGCTATAGCACCTAGGAAGTGCTTCACAAAGGGATCTGTATCAGAGATACAAGGTGTCCTGATTTTGCTAAATATATAAATAAAGTAGTCCTGTGGTACTAGTAGATTTTGTTGTTATTTAAATACATGCGCTTCTCTGATCCTGTAAATGTTTATCTGATCAGACCTTCACACCAACTCAGAAGTAATCCATCTACCTACACACCCATGTTTAGCCGTCTACACTCAACCATATTCAAGAAAAAGAAAAACCTGTAGCCCACCCTGTATTCAAACATCTCTTACAGTCTCGGGGGAGGCGCTGCACCGGTGTAAACCTCCTAAAATATCAGTAAAGCTCCGTATTCACTCGTTCACCCCTCCGTAGTAAACATACGCTTTTATTTCCTGCGGAATGGTAACGCGGAGTTCCGGAGCTCCTGGCGCTAGGCAATGGAAGGTTTTTACGTAAGGTCTTTGTGAATTCAAAGCTTAGGGTGAGCCTTAGATCTGTGGACCAATGAGCGGCTGCCGGCTGTGAGCGGCGCTCCGGGGGGAGGGGCTCGCTGCTGTACGCCGCTCTGCTCAAGGATTCGATCACAGCGCTTAGTGGGTGAAGAGAAAATGATTGGCACCTGTGTAAACCAATACCAGAGACTCATACAGAGACAAGGACAGGCGAGGTGCTGAGATTGCTCACTCGCTGGGCTCTGGTAGTGAAGGGAACGTGTGTGTTTATGACTGAAGGATCGCTCCTACATATAATAACTTAAATGTACTGGTTATATCACAGAGAAACAAAATAAAATCTTAATTTATTAAAAAATTTTTAGTCTCATATAGCTTTCATTTAAATAATGTTGTTACACTCCAGAAAACTTAAAATGTGTTTTATAAGACCCCAGTGAATCAGAAAATGTAAGGAAATGGCTGTTGTTCCCAACAACCAAATACACATTGTTGACCATTAATTTTTCAAAAAATTTGTTTATATATTTATTTAATTGGATCTGCACAAAAGGGGGGCCGCACGGTGGCGCAGTCACACAGCTCCAGGGACCTGGAGGTTGTTGGTTCGATTCCCGCTCGCTGTGAAGAGTTGGTGTGTTCTCCCTGTGTCCGTGTGGGTTTCCTCCGGGTGCTCCGGTTTCCTCCCACAGTCCAAAAACACACGTTGGTAGGTGGATTGGCGACTCAAAAGTGTCCGTAGGTGTGAGTGAATGTGTGAGTGTGTGTTGCCCTGTGAAGGACTGGCGCCCCCTCCAGGGTGTATTCCCACGTTGCGCCCAATGATTCCAGGTAGGCTCTGGACCCACCGCGACCCTGAACTGGATAAGCGCTTACAGATAACGAATGAATGAATGCACAAAGGGGGTGAGTCAAAATATAATGAGCCAAACCTGATTTATTTTTATTTTTTGAACTTTTATTTTGGTCAGTGTCACTGTGGGCAAGAGTTGCTGTAACCCTGTTTGTTTGATCCTTGTGGTATTTTAAACAAAGCATGTTACAGATATGTTATTAAGACCCATAAAGAACTGTGTTAGCTTGTGGGATGGGGGTATATTAGGTCACCTTTGAATTATTACTATGACTTCATTTCTATATTCTTCATACTATGACTTCATCATGACTTTCATTTTTATGTTCACTACAATCCCCAGGAATCGTACAGTACAAATCCTGACTGCTAATCACTGATTTATAGGTTAATATATATGGTTAACATTCATATGTTGTGCTTAGTAGCATTAATGATGGATCTCATATTGTTGCCATATATTTTCTTTTGTTTTTCTGTTTTTTTTAATAATTAAGGCAGCCCTTGCCATAACACTAAAAAAACTGACTCCCACCTTCATGATACATCATCACAGGGATTTCCCTATATTTCAAGCCAGGGAACCTCATAGTAGAGGATGTCTTGCCACTGCTGTAAAAGATGAGTAAGCATGTTTACAGTGAATAAAGGGATGGTAATTTTCTCTTCTATTGGCTGGCGTGCCCCTTTAAGCTGCATGATTTCATAGCATAGCCTCCTTTAAGATCAAAGCTGTTGTTATACAATAAATAAGCCCAAGTGCTCTTACTTCTGTCTTTTTTAAACCCACCCCAACTTTGTCACTGCATGCACTTGATTCTCTTCCACTTCGTCGGGCAAATATGCGGCAAACATCCTTCACCTTGTTATGGAAATCACAAATCAAGCACAAAAGCCTGTCGGTGGCAGCGATCAAGCCCAGAAATTCCATTTCCGCCTCTCTCAAGGTCCCTGTTCATTATTTGGTTGCTCTCTCTCTCTCTCTCTCTCTCTCTCTATCTCTCTCTCTCTCTCTCTCTCTCTCTCTCTCTCTCTCTCTCTCTCTCTCTCTCTTTCTCTCTCTCTCTCTCTCTCTCTCTCTCTCTCTCTCTCTCTCTCTCTCTCTCTCTCTCGCCTGACATGACTTTACATATTAAGCAGGGCTGTAGATACAATGGTGTTCAGTCCTGCACTGCGAATCTTAAGATATTCCGCAACAGTGCCGGAGGATTTGTTAATTACCATTCTGACATCTGTCCTCTGTGTAGGAAGGGATTAGCAGAAAATAACAGCCATATTCTGATCTCCACCCAACTCACACTGATGACAACAGATGTCAAAACAGACCCCATTAATATTAATGACTTCGGAGGCCTTGCGTCTTCTATTGAACTGCTCCTCTGTCCAATTTTATTTTCCGACGAATGTTGGCTCCTTGCCATTTGAAAAACGCTATTTGTGTGTGCTGTTGTGCTGTGAATATTAGCATAGGCCCAAATCAGAATGCACTGACTCACCAGGTGAATTACTGAAGAGCCGTTTAGCATTGGAGGTAAGGACAGTTAGCGCCTCAGAGCTACTGTAAAAACGGAGCACGTTCCCTGCACACGGAGAGCACATGGCTAATGGTTCCCGGGTAAAGGCCTGTCCTGACGTTGACAAATGAAGTAATTACATTTCCACTGATCTTCGGGGTTGGTTAGCCACTGAACACTGGCTACAGGTGCTGCGCTGCACCCAGAGGTGAGAATGCTCCAGCCTTACAGTATCAATGACAGTAAAGTTAGTGCTGAAAGTACACTTACTGGCCAGTTTATTGGAAACACCCCTAAATGGATTGTGTAGCATTAGAAGCTGTATGCTAGGTTAAACATTATGCTTTTGCTAAATTACATTTAGCCGTTACTAAACCTTCATTTTTTTCCATCACAATGTCAAAAGGGGTTTTAGTAAAAGAACTGCTTCCTTCTTTCATGCTTATAACACCTATGGACACACTTGGAGTAGAACACAAACTGCTAATGCTAACAGATTCGCACAGTGATCTGCACTGTGCTGAGTGATATAAGGCACGGAAGGGATAGTCTGTCAACTCTTACATTTGCTTAGACGCAAACAACTGGCATCTTTTTAGAGCCAGTGCATAAACAATTGTGTCACTAAAGAGTCCTGACTTATGTTGAATATTAGCATGTGAAGTCAAGAACTAGCTGTGTATTGGGCCTTTGAGCCAGTATGGGACCTAGATATTAGCGCAATCAGGCAATGCACCACAGCAGGGAAAGGGTAGGCATTTTTCAGTGTTATACCAGTAGTCCCTCTTCTATTCAAAAATGAAAATCCAAAGTCCATTGAGCTTCAATTTTTGTTCCTTACAGTACTGCCTCTGCTGGGTGATTTCAGTATGGGTAGGAATTGCCCATACATGTTCAAGCTATAGTGGCGGAAGTGCAAGTCCTAACATGCTTTTAGGCTTATTTGATGGGACCCAGCGCTGCACAGATCAATCACCGCCTGGCTCTGTGTGGTGCATGCTGGTTTTAATGTTGATGTATTTCATGCCATAAAATGCCATGTGATCTGCCAGAGCTCACGAGGAATGCAGGTAGTTACCATCTGTCTTGACTGCCTTTTTCTATACTCCACTCCCAACTGCGACCCTCTCACTACTCCCCCTGACCAAGGTGAGGTCCAGTTCATTTTGAACAAGCATTTTGTCATACGTAACCTGAGGTGGGTTTGAAATTGCCCCCTACTCACTATTCCCCACAATTCCCCACTATGTAATGCACAATGTTAGGGAACTGAAATCATTCATTCATTCATTCATTATCTGTAACCACTTATCCAATTCAGGGTCGCGGTGGGTCCAGAGCCTACCTGGAATCATTGGGCACAAGGCGGGAATACACCCTGGAGGGGGCGCCAGTCCTTCACAGGGCGAACTGAAATCAGAATTGTAGTAAATCTAGTGGTTACTGGTGGTTATTTCTACATGAGGTGACTAGCAAAAATGTTCAATGTTATGTAACAGTGTCAAGTTAGATTCCTGCTTAATTTCTACACTGCAATGTGTCAATTATTGAGATGAGATGCTCTCTAAATTAATTAATTTACCCATTCACCTATTGGTGAGGAATATTCAACCCAAACATGGCTTGAGTAATCTTTGTGGTCTCCAATGTCAGAGGAATCCCAAGAAGCCAAAAGATAAGTGTTTGTTAAACAGTGGACAGTGAATGTGCATCCTGTAATAGGTTGTATAGCCTATAGAAGAATGCCTTGGTTAATGGAATTCTGGCTTAGACACCAATGCATATGAAATGAATGCAAACGTGAAAGGGGAAAATAACCACCCCACTCCCACTTCTCTAACTATTAGGGGACGGCTATCCCCAAAACACAGAAGACAAACTCCCTCCCTTCTATTGCTTTTAAGCCAGCATTATGCTAACTCTGTGCTTATGTGGCCTGTTACGGAGACATAGAAAGTTACTCAGAGGGTTCTTTCACTCTTTCTAATGTTTGCATACTTGGAAGGAAGCTGCAGGACACAAGGCAATGAAAGCACTTTGGTGAGATTCTATTAAAGTGGGGATGTTGTATTAATTTTCCAGGCAATGTCATAAAACATGTTTTAACAAGATCCCTGTTGTTGTAGTATAATGAGTATTTCCACCCCAAAGTGCCCCTCGTATAATTCACACGCTACTGTCACTGAAGTGCTTTATCACTCGTGCTTCGGGAAGAGAGAGAGAGAGAGAGAGAGAGAGAGAGAGAGAGAGAGGGAGGCAAAAAAAGACAACAGAGAGGAGAGAGAAAGAGAGGGAGGGAGGGAAGGGAGAGATTTAGCTTTACAAGAAGCTGCCAGCCAGGCTTAACAAAGCTATGTTTCACATGTATAAATGCATCAGCTGGAATTACACTGCTCCAGCTGAATAAATACCTTCAGGGTTCATTTCCGGCAGCTTCACTCACAATGAGCTCCTATGATTTACCCCTTTATCTCTCTCTCTCTCTCTATCTCTCTCTCTTTCTTTCAGTCTTACATTTTTTTCTTTTATTCCCTCAATCTCCCTTGTGTTTTACTGACTTTTAATCTCTCTCTCTCTCTCTCTCTCTCTCTCTCTCTCTCTCTCTCTCTCTCTCTCTCTCTCTCTCTCTCTTCTCTTTCAGTTGTCTTCCACTCAACTTCCTTCCCTTTTGTCGTGTCCCTTTCTCTCTGTCTCCCCCCCCCTCTCTCTCTCTCTCTCTACCCTTCACTATGCTTTCGCTCCTCCCCTTTTCATTCTCTTGCTTTCTGACCTGTCTCTCTCATTCCCTGCACTCTCTTTTCCTTTTCCTTTCCTTCTTTCTGTCTCTTCTCTCTGTGTGTGTCTTGCTTTCTTTTCAGTTTTCCTTCTTCCCTTTCTGTTTTTCTCCATTTCTTGCCCCTCACCCCTCCCTCTCTGCCTTTCAGTGAACCTCCTTTTCCTCCTCTCTCCCTCCACTTTTTCTCCTCTTGTCCTTCTATCTTTCTCTCTCTCACTCACTCACTTTCTTCCACTTCACCATTCTTTTATCCTTCCCTATTTCCTTCTCTTGCCTTTTTGTTCGTTTCTCTTTTTCTCACCTGCAACTTCTTTCAATTTCTTACTCTCTCTCTCTCTCTCTCTCTCTCTCTGAAGTACCATCTATTCCACTCTGATCAGATGTGTTCTCCCCTGTGTTTGTGTGTGTGTGTGTGTGTGTGTGTGTGTGTGTGTGTGTACCGGTCAGTGTAGTCTGATATGGGGTAGCTCATGAGCTCAATGTGCCGCATTAGACATCCATCACATCATCTGTCCAAACGCAAGCCCAGCGCACATGCATCACTCTGACACAGCCCTCAATCACTTTCTCACTGTCACTCAGCTCTCAGCGCTGCTCGCACGCCCAGTCTTTATGCTCACTGTGTATGAAGGGAGCCCTAAATAAGACCAAATGCCCAAAAAAGAGCAAGGTCATTGTGCCCCTTTATCTCTTCAAGGAGGATGTACTGTGGACCTGGAGGGTGTGGGTTCAAGTCCCGTGCTGTGTGACTGTCTGTGAAGAGTTTGGTGTGTTCTCCTTGTGTCTGCGTGGGTCTCCTCCGGGTGCTCCGGTTTCCTCTCACAGTCCAAAAACACTCGTTGGTAGGTGGATTGGCGACTCAAAATTGTCCATAGGTATGAGTGTGTGTGTCGCCCTGTGAAGGACTGGCGCCCCCTCCAGGGTGTGTTCCCGCGTGTACCCAGTGATTCCAGGTAGGTTTCGGACCCACCGTGACCCTGAACTGGATAAGCAGTTACAATGAATGAATTATGAATATAATTTTTATAGAATCACACGCTTGTTTACATAATCTGCTTTGATGTTGTTTTTTTGTCCAAACATCCTCATAAAATATCTCTTGATAGTATTGATAGGAAATTAGCATCAACTGTGGTTGCCAGATCCTTGATGTAACAACAGAAATATAATTATAAAGGGACACGGTAATCTACCTATACGTTTCAATACAGAATAAATACCACACATTACAACAGGATCCTTCAGTCGATTTGGAGATAACTGCAGTTTAGACGTGAACCAATATTTACATATATTTCATTTCAAATAAAGTTAAATGCTCATGTCTGAACATCTTTGCAGATCATCCGGGCCATGTCTCAGATCCACTCTGTCTATAAAACCAATATTTGATTAATACACAAGTCCACATCGACTAGCTCTGGCCAAAACTATCTTCAAAGCAAGTTACACACTTCCGTTTCATATGTGCAGCGTCAATGGTTATTATTCACCTCATGCTTTTTTCTCCTTCTCTGAAATACCACCCAGTCATTAAAATTTAGTGAGGATTTGCACAATATCGTGTCCTGCATCTTAACTCGGGCTCGCTGCACCCACACAGGCTCAGGTTCAGCTCAAACTACAAATATCTCCACCTTTAAACCACACCAACAAGAGAGACTGAAGTAAAGGAGAGGCGGCTGTGGATGAGAACAGCGTGCTGCACTCGTACGGAGGAGAAGTTCAGTAATGCAACTGTAATACACCTGAATAACACACATTACACCGTCATTAAGATTTCACACAAGCATTTTTGCTGGAGTTCAAAGAGCAACGCCTGCTGAGAGGAAGTAGGACAGTTTATTACCTTCCTAAAATTACCCAGCATTCCTTAGACTGCCTTCTACCTCCTACAACAAGCACTACTTCAGACACTGAACCTCGCCTCTTCTCTTTCCTCTTTGCCTTCTTCTTCAGTGTCTTCCTCTTCCTGGTCTTCTCCTCCTTATTCTTTATAATCATCTTCTTCTTCTCGCTTGTCGTCCTTTTTTTCTTATTATTATTATTACTACCGTTTATAATTACTTTATAAATATTATTATTACTTCTATGACTAGTAGTAGTTTTTTTTGTAAAAGCAGTGTACAAATAAAATGAACTGGATTAGACATTCCAGGAATCATTTTGCATATTAATATTTGTAGCATTTTATACAAAATAAAAACCTTATTATTTATTATCTTTTACCAAAAATAAACCAGTGTTCCTTACTGGTTTACTTCAATATTTCAGAAATGTTGTAAAGTTGGTAAAATAATAAATAACATACAGCAATTCTCTAAGTATTGTTATATTGATACATGCCACTGGATTATATCAAAATATGATGCTTTAAGAGCCATGAATTATTTAATTGAGTGATTAATTAATGTCTCACCCCAATGTGGAAGGAATAATTGGATTTAGACTTTGAATTTAAAAAATAATAATAATAAATCACTATTTCCACTCTGTAATCCAAATGCAGATGATCAGGCAAGACATTTATGGTGTCAGAAGTTTGATTTGTGTCTTCTATAACTTTGATAAACATGTGATTTACAAAAATGACTGCAGTGCCAGTTTATAAATCATAATTACTACAATTAGGAATTTGGTCTATGGTCTCTGGATTCAAACTCCCTTCATTAGACTTTAGCCAAGAAAGATGTCTTGTGTCACTGAGGAAAATAGCCTTGGACCAATCAAGCGGCTGTTGCTAAGCAAAACTGTCAGACAGCTTTTAAATTATTGGTCGCAATTTAAAAAATCATTTTAAGAAAACTTAATTCATTCATAGTTTGTAACCACTTATTCAGTTCAGGAGCGCAAGGCAGGAACACACCCTGGAGGGGGTGCCAGTCCTTCACAGGGTGACACACACTCACACATTCACTCAGACACTTACACCTATGGACACATTTGGGTCACCAATCCACCTACCAATGTGTTTTTGGACTGTGGGAGGTAACCAGAGCACCCAGAGGAAACCCACGCAGACACAGGGAGAACACACTAAACTCCTCACAGTCAGTCACCCGGAGCGGGACTCGAACCCACAACCTCCAGGTCCCTAGAGAGCATTCAGCCACCACAGCTTTAGATAAGTCAGGTACTGATGTTAGAGGATTAATCCTGGATCACAAACACCACCCCAACTCATTCCATATGTACTGGATTGTGCTGCATCACTGTAGAGAACACAGCTCCACTCGTTCACAGCCCAGTGCTGAGAATTGCGATCATATGCAGCTGTTCCAGACTGAGACTCTAAAGCTATATAATTCGTTTTAAATGGGTACACAAAAATTTGGACAATCCTATGGGCTTCTATAACAGGTTAACATTCCTTCACACAGCTATAAATGTTGGCAGCATCAGTCTTCAAGTCTTGACGTGGTTATAAAGTCCCAGTGTTCAGCACTATCCTGTTATCGTGTTAATAGACAGGGTGCATCTGTCAGGAGCCGGAGCTCAGTCACTGAACAGACCTGACTTCAACACCATTAGCTTTTTTTTTTTTTTCCAACATGCATCTGGCGGGCAGCGGCGGTCTTTATTCGGCTCAGTAACTATCCCACTGACTCCAAGATAAATGCTCCTGTCTCTTTTAATGCAATATTTGTTTCTTCCTCTGAACTGGGGGTCCCTCACCCACGCTGTGAGCGGCCTCCTTTATTCTATTAGCTGACTTCAGTCTTTATTCCCAGGACGCACCAGCGGTGGACTGTGCGTTTTCATCCATCTGCTTTTTCTCTGCACATTTTCATCCATCTACTTTTCTCTTTCATTTTTCCTTTTTTTTTTCTTGTTTTATCCCCGTCTTTTTTCCCTTAGATGTTTCCCCACCATATCTCCAAAAGCAGAATCCCACTCCAGGATCTACAGTAGCTGGAATAATTGTTTTGATGCATTTTCTTTAAAGCAGTCACTTTAATGCTAATGGAGTTGTTGCAGTGACTCTACAGCATCACGTCCATCAAGTCCCATCTCCATACACACCTCCACATAATGCCAGGTCATATATATATATATATACAGAGGTGTTTCAGATAAGATCTTAACAGCATGATCCATAAAACTGTTCCTTGACCTTTACACAGTATATCTTTATATATAATAATATTACTTTCCATGTGAATAATTTATATTGGCAAATCGTCCATTGTGTGGTACCACTTAAAAATACCACTACACAGGTAAATATTTATAAATGATTTAAAATCTGTTCATTGTTATTAATTAGGTTGTAAACACATTAAAGGACATTTTTATCACATTTAGCACATCATGTTTTGTCTAATAGTGAAAATGTCAGAGGACACATACATGTAAACACTGAGCCCAGACCTGAGAATGTGAATTTAGTCATTGCATATGTAAAGGTGCTTACCACATTATCATTAAAGTCTAATTGGACATTTAATTTGTGATTAATTGATTCAGAGTGGTGATTAAATGGTTAAACATTCTAGCTGATGGAGACTGATAGAGAAGACAAAGTAAGGTCAGTATTTGGCAAGATCTGAGTTAGCCTTTCTATCTATGTTTTAAAACAGACTATTAATGACTGTTAATGTGTTTACAACACATTAATTAAGAACATTTGTAAAGAGACTGTAAATCATTTATAAACCTTTACAAGTGTAGTCTTATTGTAAAGTGGTGCATTGTGTAAAAGGCAATGAAAACCAAAACCTTTGGGAATTCTCCAATGAAGCTTAAATTAAAGTGGGGACACACAACCTTCTTTGCTAGAAATTGGTGAATGTTTCTTTTTATATCTTTTATATTATGTTTCAGAATGCTGGAACTTGAATAGTCTTTTGTCCCTTTCCTTTCATATTTATTTATTTTATTTATTTTTAATATATTTTTCCTAGGGTGGCACGGTGGTGCAGCAGGTAGTGTCGCAGTCACACAGCTCCAGGGGCCTGGAGGTTGTGGGTTCGATTCCCGCTCCGGGTGACTGTCTGTGAGGAGTTGGTGTGTTCTCCCCGTGTCCGCGTGGGTTTCCTCCGGGTGCTCCGGTTTCCTCCCACAGTCCAAAAACACACGTTGCAGGTGGATTGGCGACTCGAAAGTGTCCGTAGGTGTGAGTGTGTGAGTGAATGTGTGTGTGTCTATGTTGCCCTGTGAAGGACTGGCGTCCCCTCCAGGGTGTATTCCCGCCTTGCGCCCAATGATTCCAGGTAGGCTCTGGACCCCCCGCGACCCTGAATTGGATAAGCGGTACAGATAATGGATGGATGGATGGATATTTTTCCTATTTTTTGAGTGATTGGGCAGATTTCAAATTCTATTCAAATTCTAATTTCCTTTGTGCTTTAGTCAGTTGAAAAGAATGAGCAAATCAAAGATTCTTGTTTTTATTGCATTTTACATTTTAGAAACAGAGTTAAATATATGTAAAAACATGGACTGATTGCAATTCACGGCATCACCCCTACGTGTGTCAGCCGAGAGTGAACCCAGATTGTTAGTGACTTCCAGGTCCCCACAAAGGCAGATGCCCCATGTGTGAAATGTCAATATTCGTTTATTATGCATGCCACTTGTTGGCCATTAAAAATCATACTGAATTCAAATGAGTTCATAATGTGACACCCAGTATTCAAGCAGCAATTAGCAGCTACATTTATGAGGGTCTTCTGCTAGTCATCTACACATTTATAAGCAGTAGGCCTATAGTTTGTAATTGTGCTGTCTTTTAAAATTGCCTAGATGTGTTGTCAGTGCTAAAACAGGCTTCTACATTGAATAGGACTCATCTCCATGGGTCTGAAAGTAAGAAAGTACCTGAAGCCTCTACTGAGAACAAGAATTTCACAAAAAAAGAAGAACATCTAGTCACTGGTTGTCTTTGCTGTCAGTGCTAAAGAAGGCCACAACGTAGAGCACACAATTTAGAGGAAATCAAGAAATCCGCTGCAGTGTCCACTTAATCCACTGCTTCTGCACTTAACAGACCCTGATGCATCTTTAAAACTTTAACTGAGTGCAAATGAGTAACACCCGTGGGAACTCTGGCTCAGCGCTGGCTTGGAATGCCCAAGTGAAAGCCTCCGGAGTACTGCTGCACTGATTGGAGCTCCCATTATTCCAGATCCAGTCCTGCTCAGTTTAAGCCTGGTATAAACTAATCTGCGACAGTTAGCACTGACTCTACAACCCCTATACCACAGGCTACTGTGCGGATTCTATATTTAGCACGGCTTCTTATACCTAATAAGCATAATGCAAATACAAAGCAGGAGCTTTTTCATACACGCTCAGTCAAAAGTTTGTTAATCTTTTTTTTTTTTTTTTTTAAATGACAGTTTTGTTAAAAATCAGGCTGAAAAAAAGTGCAACATTCAAGTTAATCAGAGTGGTTTGATGCCTACTGCTGCATGTTATAGAAACACAGGATCTCTGTTGCACTTGATATGTCAGTGACAAATAAGTAATAATAGCATAGTATTCAGTTTCATAGTTACTTAATAATGCTTATGTAACAGTATATGTATCTCACTACATTACCATTTTGGTGTAATAACTTTTATATTACACAGTTTATTAAAGCTGTAATTACTGAATTATTAATTAGTAACAACTATGAACATTACCATTTAATTCAAGGGTAAATGCAAATTGTTTCCATAAGATAACCATATAATTGCCCAGTTATCAATGATCTTACTCAACTACTACCACTTAAATGCAGCCCTGATATTTTTTCAGTGGTGATAATAGAAACCAAATGTCACAATGTTTACACAACAAAAGCTGATATTTTGTATATTAATCTAAACAACCAATGGAACTGTAATGTAATGTTGTTAATGATAAATTAATGTAAAATCTTAAAAAATGTAAATAAATTAATAATAAATAAATACATACATTTGATCTTTGCATGAAATTCTTCAGACATTGGCTGCCTATGAACACCACCCTAAACTAATTTAAGGCTCGGTACAGTTCTCCAGCATTTTACACATCAGAACACATCCAAACACTTCAGATGACTTTGTTTAACCTTGAAGTTTGAAATTTGGTGGAGGTAAGGTAAACCAACTAGCTGCAATCACTTTGTGTATCTCCAGCCTCAGAGCAGAGCCTCATGTCTGTGAAGAAATATTCCTGATATGAAAATAAAGTCTTACCTAATTAATGATAGTGCACTTTATTTTTCCCCCAAACTTCTAAAAGCAGCTTTTTGAAGTCTTTTCATCCAGCGATGGTTTAATCACCTCAGAGGTTCAAGGACTGACATCACAGCAAGGAGATAACATGCACAGCCTGAAGCATTATTCCCTGAGACCTTGTGGTCAGAATAAATTTGTTAGTCATTGATACGGTGAGTCCGGAGTTCACCTTGCCTTAGAAACCCTGCTTGTACCCAAACTTTTGACTGCTCAAGTGGGTTAAGTAACACAGCCTGTTGTCTTTAATGGTCACTGATGTTTGACTAAAAGAAGCACCAGCAGGACTTGGTTTCTCCCTGCTGAAGAACATAGGCTCCTGAAAGTGGAGAGGCTGTTGCACCAGTGTCTGCAATAACCCAATTCCCCAAACAAACTTCAGGCTATTTAAAGATGGTGAGCGACTGTCGTCTCTCCTTCGTGATCTTGTCCCCCGTGGACGGACTTTGGACGGACTGTAGGCTGCTCGCTTTCATTAGGCGTCTCGCGGGCGAAGATGAATCTCTTTGACAGATGGAGAAATAAGCAGAAAGGAAAGGACAAGCGCAAAGGAATAGCTTTCGTCGGAGATAATTGAATTCCACCTCTGCTACGGACTCATGGCCTTTGGACTGTTTGCTGCAGCCACAGCATCGATGTGTGTTGTGACATATAAACCACTGAGGAGCTTTGAAGTCATTTCCTATCTAGCAGACAATCCACAATAATCCTCAGCACATGATCATCAGGCAGCTCTGACTGTGTACACTCCTAATGTCAACATGGACTGGAAATCATAACGCATTTTTCAGCATTTTCCTTTGGGATCGATGGGATGGATTCTACTCAGAAATGTAGTGCACAGAAAAATGTGTTATGGAGGGGAGGACTATCTAACCTTTTGTAAGCATTCATTTATTCTTCTTCTGTAGCTGCTTCATCTGAATGGATGTATGACTAAACAACACATAAAATATATTGGGTTCATACTCTCTGCACTGGAATAGAACTCAAAGTATAATAGAAGACACTGTTTATACAACCCATATTCCAGTGAAGTTGGTACATTGTGTAAAACATAAATAAAAACAGAATACGATGATTTGCAAATCGTTTTCAACCTATGTTCAATAGAATACACTACAAAGACAAGATACTTAATGTTCAAACAGATAAACTTTATTGTTTTTTTGCAAATATTCACTCATTTTGAATTTGAGGCCTGCAACACATTACAAAAGAGTTGTAATGTACAACTTCAGTTGCTCAACAGTCTCCATTGTTGTATTTTGTGTTTCATAATGTGGCACACATTTTCAACAGGAGACAGGTCTGCACTGCAGACAGGCCTGTCTAGTACCCGCACTCTTTTACTACAAAGCCACACTGTTGTAACACATGCAGAATGTGGCTTGGTATTGTCTTCCTGAAATAAGCAGGGATGTCCCTGAAAAAGACGTTGCTTAGATGGCAAGTTACCCATGCCATTGTCATTAACACACCTCCATACCATCAGAGATGCTGGCTTTTGAACTGATAACAATACAGACAGTCCTTTTCTTCTTTGGCCCAGAGGAAACAACGTCCATGATTTCCAAAAACAATTTGAAATGTGGCCTCCTCAGACCACATTACACTTTTCCACTTTGCGTCAGTCCATCTCAGATGAGTTAGGGCCCAGGGAAGCCCGCGGTGTTTCTGGGTGTTGTTGGCTTTCATTCTGCATGGTAGACTTTTAACTTGCACTGTGGAGCAACAAACTCTGTTCACTGACAATGGTTTTCTGAAGTGTTCCTGAACCCATGTGGTAATATCCTTTACAAAATGATGTCGGTTTTTATTGCAGTGCTGCCTGAGGGATTGAAGGTCACAGGCATTCAATATTGGTTTTCTGCCTTGCTGCTTACTTGCAGAGATTTCTCCAGATTCTCTGAATCTTCTGATGATATTATGGACTGTAAATGATGAAATCCCTAAATTCCTTACAGTTGCACGTTGAGCAACGTTGTTCTTAAACTGTAGGACGATTTGCTCATATCAGTTGTTCACAAAGTGATGAACCTCGCCCCATCCTTGCTTGTGAATGACGGAACCCTTAGGGGATGCTCCCTTTATACCCAACCATGACACACCTGTTTCTAATCAACCTGTTCACTGGTGGAATGTTCCAAACTGGTATTTTTTTGAGAATTCCTCAACTTCCCAGTCTTTTGTTGCCCCTGTCCCAACTCCTTTGGAACATGTTGCAGGCCTCAAATTCTAAATGACTGAATATTTGCAAAAATCATTAAAGTTTATCCATTTGACCATTAGGTATTTTGTCTTTGTAGTGTATTTAACTGAATATATGTTGTAAAGGATTTGCAAATCATCGTATTCTGTTTATGTTTTACACAGTGTCCCAAGTTCATTGGAATTCGGGTTGTTTGTTTCTTCTGTGAGGAGTTGGTGTGTTCTCCCCGTGTCCGCGTGGGTTTCCTCCGGGTTCTCCGGTTTCCTCCCACAGTCCAAAAACACACGTTGGTAGGTGGATTGGCAACTCAAAAGTGTCCGTAGGTGTGAGTGTGTGAGTGAATGTGTGTGTGTGTGTGTCTGTGTTGCCCTGTGAAGGACTGGCGCCCCCTCCAGGGTGTATTCCTGCCTTGCGCCCAATGATTCCAGGTAGGCTCTGGACCCACCGCGACTCTGAATTGGATAAACGCTTACAGATAATGAATGAATGAATAAATGTTTGTTTCTTTCATTCTTGTTGTTTATTTTATAACATTTTTTTGATGTAATGCAAAACAATAATTCATAACATCTATATATATATATATATAAAGTAAATAAAAAAACAAAAAAACAACCCTAACCGTAACCCTAAAAAATGCTGCAAAACCATTGATTTGTTCTGTTCTTGGGGATAGAATTTTATCCAAAACAGAGAGGGTTTTGATTTAAACAATTTAAAGTAGTTTCGATATTGCCCTCTCCAGGGTGTGTTTCCGCATTGCGCCCAGTGATTCTGGTTAGGCTCTGGACCTGCCGCAGCCCTGAATGTATGAATTTTAGTCGTGAAGGTACTGCATCAATGCTTAATATTTATATTTATATTGAGTTAACTGACAATTGTCATTTTTATTACTATGCAAAAATTACCATAAAATGCTACAATATTGCCAGAGAATATTTGAATTTGGAATCACATGTTACTCAAAAGTTCTGGACCTACTGCGACCCTGAACTGGATAAGTAGTTACAGGCAGTGAATGAATGAATGAATGAATGAATGAATGAATGAATGTTACATAAATATGCTTTTAAACCTGTTTTTACATCTAACAAATACAGAATAATAAAGGTTCATCAACCTCTGACTGTGTGTATCCTGTGAATTTGTGTTGAATTTGTGTCATCTACAGTTTGTGTGAAACTGACCAGCAAACACTTACGAGTAAATGCATGTTTTCACTTGGGATCTGAATCTCTTAAGATTATTAAGAGATAATAATAATAGAGATAATAGAAAGATATTAAGCTCTTCGGGTTTGATGCTGTATGATGTCTGCTTTCTGTGCAGGTCAAACAGGCCTCAATAGGGCTGAGACTGAAAGTTGTTCAACTTCAAGAGCATTTCAAAAAGAATTTAGGAAGGTTTAAAAAATGAATCCTGTTCCTATCAACGCCACTTTGAAAAGAGCATCTCACATCACACGACTCTCCATGACTCACTCTAGAACCTGATCAATTAATCAGCCGAGCTTTGATTTAGGAAACTGCTCTGTGAGAATCTAGGTTCTAGACTATTCTGGAATATTCCGAAGCAGGCGCCCATGCATACCGAAGAGTATCTCTATATTAATCAATGTTTTATAAGTCTCAACACCCATAATCATCTGCCCATCGTCTCTGGCCCATCTGCGCTGCACTCAGGGAAGCCGGCTGTGGAGCGTTTCCGGCCGTGAAAAAGTGGCATCTGTTGTCATAAAATGCCGTAAGTTCCTCCAAAGCTATTGAAATATTCATTCTCAGCACTACTTCAATCTCTGTAAAAAGGCTCATCATGCTCTCCCTCTCTCGGGATGAGAAACCCAAGTTCAGTGGGTGACGAATCCACCTCCTGGCCCCCTTTGATGCAGACAAGTTGTTCGGCTGCTTATTCTGAGCTAGTAGCCCTGGAGCTGGGCTGAAAATAGGCAGGCGTATTCTAATGTGCGTCCGCTCACCTACAAGAGCCCCCTGTTCTGAGGCGGCGCGTGTTTGCTGTGGTATTAGATGAGAACTTCCAAAAGGGAGGGGGAAGAAAAAGGGGAAAAATAATCAAAAGTAAAGGGTGTCTCTGACTCTTTAGGCTGTTGAGAGGTGAGACTTTGATTACTAAACAACACCAGCCTGGCTCCACCCCACTGCCCCACAGCTAGACTTTCTTCTCCCT
>NC_089803.1:59448765-59450285 GCF_029633855.1 Hoplias malabaricus
ATAAATGAGGGAAAACTCCTTCAGTGCTGAGCCTCTTTGTTTGTGTAACGATATATCGATTAGCGCTACACTGACGTAAACATGCGGAATTCACAGTAACTGAGCTGAACTGTAAATGCAGCAGGTAAGGAATAAAGTGGCAGTGGTGGTATGTGCTGGTGTGGGTGGAACAGACACAGCAGTGTGACTAGAGTTTTCAAAACCCTCAGTGTCACTGCGACCACTGAAGGATAGGGTGAATGGGGCCAACAAAGTGGCCAAACAACAGATGGACGACGGTCTGTAACCTGTAAAATTACAAAGCTGCCAAAGCAAGACAACAGCTATAGCCCTCTCTTTCAGATACAGCTGAAAACAACACAGCAAACACAGCAGAGTTAAATAAACACTATTAGGGCTAACCCACCCACAACAGAACATCCACCGCTGCTAGAATCTTCAAAGATTGAGCCAATACTAGTGAATAATTCTATAAATATAATGTAAATCAACAAACAACTGAGGTCTTCCGCAGCTGCCCACTATCCTTTCCTCTAAAAGTGTTTGAATCACTGTTCTTTTTTTTTTTAAATGCATAGTCATATGCTGAAGTTAGAACCCATGCTGATCATAAGCTCCATAGATTAGCCTGAGATTAGCCTTTAAACATGCTCATATGGCCATGACTCAAGACTCATTATGACGTATGGACACGGAATCCACTTAGTGGAAATGTAGACACCTTTAGTCCTTTTCAGCAGAAAACTGACCTTGTACAAGCGTACACTGAGCTTCGAGGCCACACAACACATGTAAATTCCAGGTCATGGGCTTTTGAATAGGACCATGCTGTCGCTTCCCTGCTACAGTCATCTGACCTCCTTGCATTGCCACTACAGCTGATTTGCAATATCACACACACTGCCTCGTCTATGAGGACGTCCGGTTTCCATCGTAGCTGCTGAAGGTCACTGTGCCCAGTGCTTTGCAGTGCCAGGGTTAGAACAGTTGTATATCAAGTAGCAACCAGAGGAGGGAGCCAGTGCCCAGAATAAACCTCATCAACACCTTCCGCTAAATTATCCCCACAAAATCAGACGCTTCAGATGAACCCAAGCTGTGATGTAAGACCAGGAGCGTTCCTCTAGTTCCAGCCCTCACTGTCAGTCATCTCCTGCATGCTCTCCCTGGCTCTGTTTCTCTCTTCTCTGCACATGCGCACACACACACACACACACACACACACACACACACACACACGCTGATGGTACTAAGATGGCATATTTATGCGGTGGGACCCTAATGTCAAGAGGCAGCTAACATATGAGTCACTGCAGGAAATGCTGACCTCATTTATACAGGTTTTTTTTTTTCTCAGGTTGCTGGCTGGTGAGACAGAGTGCTTGTATGTGTGTGTGTGTGCGTGTGTGTGTGTGTGTGTGAGAGAGAGCGAGAGAGAGAGAGAGAGAGAGAGAGAGAGAGAGAGAAACAAAGAGTGAGAGAGAGAGAGAGAGAGAGTGAGCAAGAGAGAGAGAGTGAGA